>NW_015546143.1:768044-768344 GCF_001515605.1 Sinocyclocheilus anshuiensis | reverse complement strand
TATGTTATTAAATGTGGTATTTTCACATGCTTTCAGATGGAGCAGCATTTACTACACAGAGCCATAGTTCACTGGGAAGCTATGCAAACAGCTGTCATTATCGTGAACAATTTCTTCGATTTCAGAATCGCGCAATAAAATCGTTTGCGTTTTTTTTGCATAACTTGCCAGTAAACTATGGCTATGTGTAGTAAATTCTGCTCCATCTGAAAGCACGTGATGATGAAAAATTAAGGTTGAACCGCTGATGTCACATGGACTATTTTAACAATGTCCTTACTATCTTTCTGGGCCTTGAAT
>NW_015546143.1:760129-767639 GCF_001515605.1 Sinocyclocheilus anshuiensis | reverse complement strand
ACAAACACACACAAAAAGAAAAACAATTAGAATAGAAAGGCTATAAACCTAGTGTTAGTTTTTTTTTTTTATAAAAAAAGAAGATAAATAGATAAAGTAGAATTAAAATAGAATAGAAAGTGCTAGAGTTAGAGGGTCAAATAAAGATGGAACAGATGTTTTTTAGTCATTTCTTGAAGATGGCTAAGGACTCAGCTGCTCGGATTGAGTTGGGCAGGTCAATCAGGTTAATCAGTTTTTACACCACAAATGTGAGCAATGCAATTTTACAACTACAGCAGCAAAACTTGTACTTTCACACTTGCAGTGTTTCTGCTGCAGTAATGACTGCTGTGCTCTTGACATAAAATAAAACAATTTCTAGGTAACTTGGGTGAGAACTTGTAATAATACTAATGATTATTTTGAAAGTAATTTTTATATTATTTTATTTTTAGTTATTATTGCCCCTGGTTAAAAATTACGGTTGCTTAAAAAGCTGCAATCTAATTGTATTAACTTGAAATAAACCTGATCTCAAGTAGGTTTGAGACCTGTTGCTACGACAACAACTCTGAGATGAGTTTCGAAGAATGGAACAATATAGGATCGAGTCAAATTGTCAACAAATACAGATAACTCAGTAACCCATGAACAAAATTTGACTTTTTTTGTTGTTGAAAAAATCAAGTCTCCCAAAAGGGAAGAAGCCACTATAGATTTGCTCCTAATATTTTTCTGTTCTTAAATAAAAGTATATGGCGGCCCATAGAGCTGTTTGGTAAAAATTGAGGACAGTGTGAACATTAACCATAATGTGTATAAAAAAAAAAGCTAATAGCTTTTGATTAGTTTTTTTCGTGAGACTGCTCTTGATAGATTTCTTGGATCATGCCGACAACATCGATACCAATTATGCCATAATTGGCCAAACTTCCTGTCTGCCATTTTGATTGTCTTTGAAGCCTACCTTTTTTGAACTCCTCCTAGAATGCAGGGGAGGAGCCAGGGGTAGCCGTGGTGACCACTGACCTAAGCTTGGCCACCCCACTCAAAACTGCAGTTTTTGTCCCTTTTTTTTCTTGACAAGAAATGCATTTATTAAGGCACGGAACCACCGTATCTCTTTATGACCACATCAAACGGGAGACTTTTCAGACGTGTACTTCAACTTAGCCTCAGCACCAGGCGCAAGTCAAACGAGCGTGGAAAGGAATGTACCAAATGAGCTTCAGTAGAACAACAGTGAACTGCGATCTGGTGAGATGATGCTATATGTCAGTAAAACAAACTTTACTGTCCTGACAGCTGTTTTACCGTGCTCACAGCGCACACTCTTCAACTTTACACGAATATAAGGCACGAATATAAGGCGCACGCTCTATATCGCTTCATCATAAATAAAGCTAACAAGAAACTATGAACATACAATGTAGTTCTGTCGTCAGTTAAGCCATGAAATTACCAAAAAGGCGATTAGTGCATTCATGTATGTATAGCATCACATTAAAGAACGTCTCTCAAATGCATGTACTAAAGTATTGTGCAATTCGAGATCACAATATAAGGCGCAAGCTGATGTTTTTTTTTTTTTTTTGTAATTTAATGCGTTCAGACGCTTACTTCAACTTCGCCTCAGCACCAGGCGCAAGTCAAACGAGCACGGAAAGGAACATGTGCCAAATGAGCTTCAGTAGAACACAAGTGAACAAGTGTCTGGTGAAATGTTGTTAGGCTATATGCAAGTAAAACAAACTTTCCTGTCCTGACAGCTGTTTTACCGTGCTCACGGCGCACACTCTTGAACTTTACACGAATATAAGGCGCATGCTCTATATCGCTTCTTCATAAACAATGCGTGCAAGAAACTATGAGCATACAATGTAGTTATGTCGTCAGTTAAGCCATGAAATTACCAAAAAGGCGATTAGTGCATTCATGTATGTATAGCATCACATTAAAGAACGTCTCTCAAATGCATGTACTAAAGTATTGTGCAATTCGAGATCACAATATAAAGGCGCAAGCTGATGTTTTTTTTTTTTTTTGTAATTTAATCCACAAGTAAATAGGAACACAGTGCACTTATACTATAAAACGTGCTATTTTTTGTTTGTTTTTTTACAAACGAAAATGAAACCATTTAAATGCATAAAATAACTCATTTTACATTCTGGCATTTATGTGCTGTTGACTTCTGGCCTATTTTTTTTTAAATTAACCAATTCTTATCACTATCTGCATGTCTCATCAATATACACAAATTGTTATATTCACTCAGCATTACTTGATCTAATTCACAAATATCTCAATTACAATTTAGTAGAAATTAATTGTATTCAGTTGTGTTTTAGGCACTAAAACAGTCCAATACTTTATAGGCAATCACATTTTTATATTGAAATAAATGTAGATTACTGTGCCACCCCAGACTCGTTGCTGGCCCCTCCCTGGCCACCCCTATAAAATCCTCCTGGCTTCGCCACTGCTAGAATGTTGGTTTGAGTTTCACCAAATTCAACTCAGATCATCTGAGGCTGTATCTTTGCAAATCTTAGACATATTGACATCAAACTTTGTCATTGTCAACTCACACTGACCACACCACATCAATTTGGTAAGAGCCCCCCTATTGGTCTAAGTGATATACTGTTTAATCATATTACTAGCAGTGCTGTATGTTAACTTTAATTTAACTATGTTAAAGGTCCCATATTGTCAAAACTGAAATTTCCTGGCTTTTTTCACGATAACTGAGGTCTAGGGGCTATTTAACTACCATATAAGTTTCAAAACAGTTAATCCACAGTAAAATGCATACAGCCTGCATAAAGTAGCTGTGATTTTTCACGAACCATTGTGACTTCTGTAAAAAGTTGACGTTAGAACTACACAGTCACCGCCTTCAGTCACCACCCCAAGCACTGCCCACAGTCCCACTCTCCTTTTGCCAAACCCCCAGACATTAGTATCGTTGACATTTAAGTGATAATTATTAATGTGTGTCTATATTAACGTATTTTCTTTCCTTTGCAAGATGTTCACTTCATCAAATAAAAGATTTGTCTACAATTGTAACTTTTAGTCTATGCATATTTAGAGTGACAGTGACACTCCAAGTGGACATAAAACGAACACGCAAACACATTTATGAACCCAAATCTCACATGGGCTAATAAAAGTGAATATATGAAAAGATTTACGCCTCAATGACGTTCATGGGACACATTGCAGAGGTGGAGTTTATTAGCTGTCACACTGCTAACATCCATAATGACTCTTTAAAGGTCCCATATTGTCAAAACTGAAATTTCCTGGCTTTTTTCACGATAACTGAGGTCTAGGGGCTATTTAACTACCATATAAGTTTCAAAACAGTTAATCCACAGTAAAATGCATACAGCCTGCATAAAGTAGCTGTGATTTTTCACGAACCGTTGTGACTTCTGTAAAAAGTTGACGTTAGAACTACACAGTCACCGCCTTCAGTCACCACCCCAAGCACTGCCCACAGTCCCACTCTCCTTTTGCCAAACCCCCAGACAACATCTCGTCCATGCCATTGCTGAGCAATGACAACACGGAAACATGTGAAAAGGTTAACTTTAACCACGAAACCAGATCGGCCGACCTGTAACGTTACACTCTCACTCAAAGGATGGACGATCTGACAGGATTGTTACTATGAGGTGGATCACATCTAACGTGTATAGTAAAGACAAACTCACCGTGTCTATCTAGTCATGATGAAGATGTATATACATTTCAATTTCAGCAGGCAACTATTTTTACAGCTACATTATTGTTCCAGCCACAATTCTTCACAGCAATGTATATACAATTACAAATTATTATATATAAATCGTCAGTTTGTTGTGTGCATGTGTGTAAAACAGACATTATTTCATACACGACATAGTCGTGAGATCGTTTTTGTCCAGTCTGCTCGTTTTATCACGTTTAACCACAGCTGTCGTCGGTTTATCTGGCAGCAGATATGCGATCAAATTTCTAATTTGAGGCTGTATTACATCGATTCTGGCACCCAACATCACAACAAGATGATATTTTAAGCTCCTTATGTAACCGAATCTGCGCTGGTTTGAATGGGCCGCCTCCAGTTTCCCCTTTGTTTTGCTGCCTCCAGCTAGCTCTGTGACGTCGGCTGACCCTAGTTACCTGTGGTTGGCCTGGCCATGCGTCACTCAGAAAACAGCAGGCCAATCAGAAGTGAGGCTCATGAATATTAATTAGACAGGCCAAAATCGACCTGTTCTCAGCAGAGCTCCTGAGAGAGGAGCTGTAAAAATATATTGAGATGGTTTTTGGTACTTGTACCGCAAATATATATTTTTAAGGACATCAAAACCTAAAATAAAACTCCAGAAAGGTGTACAATATGTGACCTTTAAATGTTTTTGCACATGGCACTGGTGCTACAGAGGTTTAAAGTTTTGTAGCATGTAGGCCACACAATTGCAGCACAAAAATAAAACATCTGTTACCATCTCTAAAAACTTTTTTTTTTATTTGCCAGAAAAATGGCCAAAAATGATGATAAACACTAGGTTTGTTGTGCTTGTTTTTAACGCTACACAATTAGGCCAAAACATTTTTTATGTATCAATATGACTAATAATATTTATGATTATTATTATTATTATTATTATTATTATTACTACTAAATAAAATGTAGTAATTACATTTCAGAAATAGTAATAAAGTAATAAAATTCTATAATTGGTGGTAATATTTTAGTAATGTTTTAGTAATACAATTTAACAATAAACAAAATAAGAAATAATACTATTGTAATAACACTGTTTCACTATAATATACAATACAGAGTATTTAAGAATGTAATAATGATAATAATAATAATAATAATTGTTCTTATTATTGATATATTTTACATAAAATATTTATTTTACGGAAAACTGCAGGGTGACCGGTTATCATGCAGGGGCCTATAACTATAAATGATTAGAAAAGTATTATGATTATGAAAGGTATTATGATAAAAATCTGTGACAGTAATTTCTTAATTTTTTGTCAGGAAATCTTATGTATCTGCTGAGAAAAAAAAATCTCTTGTAAACTTCTCTGCACTGGAGAAAAAATTTATAGATTTGCATATGTTTAATTCAAAGATCTTTTGAGATAAGTATTATTTTTACTATTTTTACCTAAAATAGGATATTGCGAGCATTTGTAAGTACACACATAACGTAATGTGTGTTTCATTCCTATTGGAAGCTGAAGAGCACCATTGTGCAGAAAGTCAGAAAGTGAGACTCATGGAAGTAATATAACTTAATCTCTAAAATGGACAAAGGCATTCAGCTATTGCTGTATCAGAATAAAGTGCAGATAAGTGACATTTTAACTGATGAAAAATGAAAATAATAAACATACGATTGCAACAATATATTCTGTTGGTCCCCTAATGTAATAAAAGTCCACTGAAGGCGAGCTGAAGTGAACCCAAGTGCAGCGTTATTTACAAACGTAAATAAAATCTAACATAAACGCAGACCTGGGGCCCGTTCTTTGTATGTCACTAATTCAGTTAGCTGGATTTGATTGTTGACGATTTTGCATGATCTTGGATTATTTGGTTCTTTGACTTGCTGTCATAGCAACAGGTCCGTAAACTTAAACCTGCTCGGGAGCAGGTTTATTTCATGTAAACCGGATTAGATTGCATCTTTTTAAGTGGAATTGATATTTAAAATCTATCCCAGCCACTGCTACTCTATTACAAGAGTACTGTACTAATCCGGGGACAATTATTTAAAATAAGATTTATTAGTGATAAAATAATTACTTTACAATTGTATTAGAGTCTTACACACATGCTATACAGTTCATCTGAGTCGTGCATTAATTTGAGTGGTGACAGCTATTATTGGAGTGGCTTGATGGAGCGCCGGAGATTTAGACACAGTGCCTATAAAAAGTATTCATACCCCTTCATTTTTTCACATTTTTTGTTGCAGTCTTATGTTAAACTAATGTGGGGGAAAAAAAATAGTTATTTAAAGCAATCTACACTCCATACACCATAATCACAAAGCAAAAAACAGATTTGTTACAACTTTGCAAATGTATTAAAATTTAAAAACTGAAATAAGAACATTGCATAAGTATTCATACCCTCAACGCTGTACTTATTTGACGCACTTTTACAGTCTCAAGTCATTTTGGTATGATGCGACAAGCTTTGCACATCTGCATTTGCCAATTATCTGCCATTATTCTTCTCACCTCTTCACCTCTCAAGCTCTGTCAGCTTGGATGGGGTCTAGCAGACATTTTCAGGTTTCTATAAGAGTCGTCTATAAGCCACTTTTGCTGTGTGCTTAGGGTCATTGTCCTGTTGGAAGGTGAACCTTCCCAGTATGAGGTTCTGAATGCTCTGTCTGGACTGGGTTTTCATTAAGGCTATCTCTGTATTTTGTAGGGGTGCTCCGATTGATCGGCTACCGATCACTATTGGCCGATAATGACTTGGGGAAGTTTGATCAGCGGTCTCTATAAGGGCCGATCTCATAAACCTATCTTAAGCTGATGACACGCCTGCCGTCAGAGGTTTGGCATGACATGCAGCGGCACCATCTCAATATCTGTCCGGCGTGGGTAAAATAATCATAATGCTGATGGTGAGGTACAATTCATATTTCTTTAGTAAATAACTTGCAAAGTAATTTGAAAACTTTCTGTGAGACGTAATTTCACAAACAGCATGAGTGAATCACCGCGCTCTCTCTCTTTCCCTCTCTAAATACGCAAATGGCTTCAAATCACCACATCACGTCTGCAAAATAAGCTTGCTGCACAGTTCACACATGAATTGTCACTTGCACAATCGAGGCAGTTGCATCATCACTAAAGTTTATAATTTTCATTTTGTTTTTAATTGTTGCCCGTGTTTAAATCATTCAGCACTTGCGTGCTCTCCTAGAGACGGTGCACTCATGCACACTCAAAGCGCGCACATATAACACCAGGTTCACAAATACTCTTGCTTATATTTTTTGCGTTTAAACTATGAAAGATTGTCATCGTCTCTAAAGTTTATAATTTGCATTTCTTTTTAATTCTTGCCAGTGTTTAAACCATTCAGCACTTGCGCATTCTCCTAGAGACGGTGCACTCAGGCACACTCAAAGCGCACACACATAACGCCAGGTTCACTCATACTCTTGCTTATATTTATTGCGTTTAAACACGTCTATGCAAGATTGTATTACTGTACTGCGTAAAAAGAGAATCACAATGCTCAAAAAGCATTTTCAGTAACAAAGTTTAGATTTGAAATCAAAATGGATAAATCTTGTGTTTGTGGTAAACAGCCACAGATCAGTAGCGGACTCCTTTGTGAAAGCACAATGAGTCCGTGCTGCTTCTGTACCACTTACATGGACTGCATACGCAGTGCAAACGGAGTATGTGTGAACTAGGGATGTAACGATTCACTCAACTCACGATTCGATTCGATTCACGGTTTTGATTTCACGATTCGATTCGA
>NW_015546143.1:759162-759603 GCF_001515605.1 Sinocyclocheilus anshuiensis | reverse complement strand
GATTTGAATCGTCACATATTTGAATCGATTTTCAACCGGCTCGCAGTTAATCGTTACATCCCTAGTGTGAACCTGTCATGAGGCCACCTCATATACAGCTCACGAAATCAGGCGTGTGCTGTAAGCTATTGTGCAACAATTGCCCCATTGTAAAAACAAAAATGCACTGCATGATCAAACATTTAGGTGAGATAATGCGTTAAATGCTTACAAAGTCGTGTTACAAAGGGGGAAGTCGTGGCCTAATGGTTAGAGAGTCGGACTCATAACCCAAAGGTTGCGGGTTCCAGTCTCGTACCGGCAGGGATTGTAGGTGGGGGGAGTGAAAGTACAGCGCTCTCTCCCACCTTCAATACCACGACTGAGGTACCCTTGAGCAAAGCACCGAACCCCCAACTGCTCCCCGGGCGCTGCAGCATAAATGGCTGCCCACTGCTCCGG
>NW_015546143.1:741015-757630 GCF_001515605.1 Sinocyclocheilus anshuiensis | reverse complement strand
TTTGAATCGTCAGTGGCAAATTCTTTAAATATAAAAAACTTACTTACAGGCTGTGAGTCAGAAGTGCCAGATTGTCCTTGCAAAGTTGGAACTGCCCCACTTTATAGAAACAAACACTGGCATTGTAGGCTACTCTCACAGGAAACAAAATGTCCTCCGCAAAATGTGCTGCACACATCTGAATATTAGGGTTGAACTGAGCATCTCAACCGATTTGAATCGTCACATATTTGAATCGATTTTCAACCGGCTCGCAGTTAATCGTTACATCCCTAGTGTGAACCTGTCATGAGGCCACCTCATATACAGCTCACGAAATCAGGCGTGTGCTGTAAGCTATTGTGCAACAATTGCCCCATTGTAAAAACAAAAATGCACTGCATGATCAAACATTTAGGTGAGATAATTATATATTTTTGAAAAATGTAAAAAAGAAAGAAAAAAAAAGCACCCCTCAAATAAAAAAAAAACCCCCACAAGAGTCACCTAAGAGGGGAATTCCCCCATTTTCAAAAATGAAATTCAGGCCCTGAATGAATGTCTGTAAAAATCCTGACTGGAGCATCACTATAAATAATTATACATGATAAAAAGAAGGCTTCAAAAAGATCGGTATCGGTTATCGGTTTCCTTCAAACATGCTTGGAATTGTGGTTCATCAGACCAGAGAATCTTGTTTCTCACAATCTGAGAGTTCTGTAGGTGCTTTGTTGTAAATTCCAAGTGTGTTTTCATGCGTCTTCACTGAGGAGAGGACTGAGTTTGGCCACACGGCCATAAAGACCAGGGCCCGTATTCACAAAACATTTTATCTTACCACTAAGAGTTCTCCTAAATAGCAGTAAAAGTTTTTAGCTAAGAGTTTTCTCTTAAAACCTATTCACAAAGCTGCTGAGACACATTTTACTAAGGAATAGACAGAAGTCTTAAGCTAAGTGTAAGGGCGGGGTTGACCTTGTTGCTATGGATGATGTCAGCATACATCGTCCTCTTTTGGAAGGCCAAACAAAGTAGTTTCGGTTTCACAACGAAACACATCGTCTCCACGACATGGCGGCGGCAGCAACAATACTACAGCGAGAATAAAAGTTACACCTTTGCGTGAACATTTAGGTGGTGTTATGCAAATCTTCCCACATCGTGACGTAGACATGTGGGGGCGTGTTAGAAAGAGCCGTTTAGGAGGGCGTGGTTGACTCTTAACTTTGTAGTAGGGCTGAAGCTATCGAATATTTTAGTAATCGAGTATTCTACCGAAAATTCCATCGATTAATCGAGTAATCGGATAAGAAGAACTTTTTCTTTATTAAAGAGCAATGCTAAATATACAAGCGAAAATAAGACAGGTCTCTTAAAATTAACAAGTAATTTGTTTCCTTTTTAGAAAAATTTGCGTGAACATTTAGGTGGTGTTATGCAAATCTTCCCACATCGTGACGTAGACATGTGGGGGCGTGTTAGAAAGAGCCGTTTAGGAGGGCGTGGTTGACTCTTAACTTTGTAGTAGGGCTGAAGCTATCGAATATTTTAGTAATCGAGTATTCTACCGAAAATTCCATCGATTAATCGAGTAATCGGATAAGAAGAACTTTTTCTTTATTAAAGAGCAATACTAAGTATACGAGAGAAAAAGACAGGTCTCTTAAAATTAACAAGTAATTTGTTTCCTTTTTAGAAAGGAAAAATATTTTTATTGCTGAAATTGCATATATTAATAACTGTGAAAACTAAACCCATTTAGTGCATTTAATTGCCATATTAAATTCAAAATGCAAATACAAATATATAAGAATATAAAAATCAATTTCAAATTACTTTAAAAAAGGTAAACGGTACAACCAAAAACTAAGACCTAAATCAGAATAATAGTAATAATAATAAAACCTAAACATTGTTCAACTTAACTTTCAAGTTTCAGCCTAACTACAGCTCAGGCATGACATAAGCCTTTACTGTCTTCTTGGAAGGCTTTGTGGCTTTTGTAAGAGGCAAAAATTTGTGGGCAGGAAGCTAACGTGGAACAAAAACAAGAGTCCATACAGATAACATTTATTAACACATTTTTCAGCAACATGAATTTAAAGTTATTTGGAGAATAAACCCTCTTAAATGTCTCTCTGCATACTGAATAATAATAAAACCTAAACATTGTGCAACTTAACTTTCAAGTTTCAGCCTAACTACAGCTCAGGCATGACATAAGCCTTTACTGTCTTCTTAGAAGGCTTTGTGGCTTTTGTAAGAGGCAAAACTTAGTGGGCAGGAAGCTAACGTGGAACAAAACCAAGAGTCCATACACATAATATTTAATAACACATTTTTCAGCAACATGAATTTAAAGTTATTTGGAGAATAAACTCTTAAATGTCTCTTAGTGGGTGTGTGTGTGTGTGTAATCCTTTAAAGGAGCATGTGGTTGCAAACACAGTGCTCTGTATGTAGTTACAGTAAATGGTAGGGATGCACCGAAATGAAAATTCTGGGCCAAAACCGAGAATTCTGGATGTGCTTGGTCGAAAACTGAAACTGAAAATGCTTTGTAATAATTATTTATTTTATTAAATAATATAAAGTAATTTTGTAAGACTTTTTAATTTAACTCAATTTTAATGACACAGAATTTAAAAAACACAAGCCAATAAAATAACCACACTTTTATTGAAAGAAAATTGGACAGAAAATATATTAATATTAAATATCAATGTATTATTTTTATTCAGTTCTATGCAACAGAATCAGACATAACTGTTGTTGTTGTTTTTGACTAATTATCCAAATAATGTATAGTCCTACAAACAGGGGTTTTCCTTTCTCAAAATGCGCCAGAGGTGGTACCATCCTGATCATGTGCACACAATGTACCCACCCTTCAAGTGGCTGAAACAAACACTTTTTACACGCAACATATTTTAGGTGTTATAATAATTATAGCTATGATTAAAGAAAATGACAATTATAAAGTTATGTTTTATTTTCTCTCACCTAATGTTTTATTGTTCGCGCGCTTCAGTGTGTGTGTGGTAAAGGAAAACGCGCGTCTCTGCCATTAATTCATTCATAGAGATATGATCGCGTAATATGAGTTAATGCTCATCAGATCGCGTAAATCAGTGGGAAATGAATAGAAATTATGATTTTGTGTAAAGAAATATCAAGTAAACATGTATAAAAATATAAAAACCCTGGCAAAGCTATTATTATCAGCGCATGTGAGCAGAGCATAGCGGGGAGCAGAGATTTTACCAGCGTTGCCCAGTAGGCTACTGCAAATGGGAACAAGTATACTACATAGAAATTTCTTGTCCGCGCTATTTGAGCGGACTTCGTTTTTCTGGTGAGCATGAGCGGTAAATGAGCAGAATGCACATTGGATTTTACCAGCGTTGCCCAGTAGGCTACTGCAAATGGGAACAAGTATACTACATAGAAATTTCTTGTCCGCTCTGTTTGAGCAGACTTAGCTTTTCCGGTGAGCATGAGCGGCAAATGAGCAGAATGCACACTGATATAGCGGAATATTGAACGGAACGTCACATGGCGCAGTGATGACGCTGAAGAAGAGTGAAACCTGAACACTGCTGGGTGGCGCAGCATATATTTTCGGCGGCCAAAAATTCAGTGCATCCCTAGTAAATGGACTAAGCGATTCTCCGAAGCACATAATTTGCCTCGATGATTTTTTGTATTCGAGTTACTCGAGGAATCGTTTCATCCCTACTTTGTAGTCTTTGCAACTTTACAGATCTTCTTTATGCACCAAGAGCTTGTAACACTCCAAAGAGAAAGGAAAAATTTAAATCGCATCATATGACCTTTAACAAAAGCGCAACGTTTCGTTGTTATTCTGAGTGCACATGAATAAAGCGCTGCTGTTTAGCTTCCACACTCAGCACAAACATGTGAACAGCGCACTTTTTTCTAGGCTAACATTAGATTGAGCTTCCATGTA
The DNA here is from genome assembly GCF_001515605.1 of Sinocyclocheilus anshuiensis. NCBI lineage: Eukaryota > Metazoa > Chordata > Actinopteri > Cypriniformes > Cyprinidae > Sinocyclocheilus > Sinocyclocheilus anshuiensis. The sequence goes on along the minus strand of NW_015546143.1, from coordinate 753,681 downwards.
AAGTTGCTACTACATACATTTTTCAGATGATAAGCCATATTTGAGGTCGATGAATGTTAGGAGAGCATATGGATGTCCTGCCCGATGTAGGCCTACTATATTACCACATAGACCAGCCGTTAACGATTTGCCCGTCACGGACTGCGTGATTTTGCCACTTCATGTGGATTTTGAGCTACTTTTAGCCTTAAGATGTTTTGTGAATATGGGCCCAGATCGGTGGAGTGTTGCAGTTTGCTGAAATCCTATTTAAACTTCTTCTTCTTCGAGACCAAATTTTAAAATGTATCTCCTCCTAGACTGTTAAAGCTACCACCACCAAACTCGGGTCAGACCTTCAGACTGGTCTGACTAGGGTTGCTATATCTTTTCTAACTGATCCGGCTTACGGTTTTCGTAAACCAGACTATCAAATCCACCTAAAATCCCATAGACTTTCATTGAGGGGGTGAAAACTTTTATACAATAAGACTTATGGTGTATTTAAGCTGTCTATTGCTATAGCAAAGCTTAACAACTCCCTACTGAAAAAAAAACCCCCAAAACAACTAAAACCAGCCTAAGCTGGTTGGCTGCTTTGGCTGGTCTCCCAGGCTGGTTTTAAAGTGGTTTTATCTGGTCAAAAAAACAGCTAAAACCAGCCTAAGCTGATTGACTGCTTTGGCTGGTCTCCCAAGCTGGTTTTAAAGTGGTTTTGGCCACTTTTTTTTTAGCAGGCCAGGCTGGTTTTTAGCTGTTTTTTTTTTTTTACTGAATCAACTGGTTTTTAGCTGGGTTAGCATAGAAACATGCTAGTAACTTGCTAATCATGCTGGAATCATGCTAACAACATGCTAGTAACTTGTTAATCATGCTAGAATCATGCTAGCGACTATGCTAAACATGCTAGCAACATGCTAGTAAAATGTTAATCATGCTAGAATCATGCTAGTAAAATGCTAATCATGCTAGAAACTTGCTAGTAACTTGTTAATCATGTTAACACCATGCTAGTAACATGCTAATAATGCTAACAACATGCTAGTAACATGTTAAGCATATTAGAAACATGCTAGTAACTTGCTAATCATGTTAACAAAATGCTAACACCATGCTAGTAAAATGCTAATCATGTTAACAACATGTTAGTAACTTGCTAATTATGCTAACATCATGCTAGTAACATGCTAGTAACTTGCTAATCATGCTAACAAAACGTTAACACCATGCTAGTAAAATGCTAATCATGCTAGAATCATGCTAGTAACATGCTAGTAACTTGCTAATCATGCTAACAAAACGTTAAAACCATGCTAGTAAAATGCTAATCATGCTAGTAACATGCTAATCATGCTAGAAACTTGCTAGTAACTTGTTAATAATGTTAACACCATGCTAGTAACATGCTAATAATGCTAACAACATGCTAGTAACATGCTAAGCATATTAGAAACATGCTAGTAACTTGCTAATCATGTTAACAAAATGTTAACACCATGCTAGTAAAATGCTAATCATGTTAACAACACGTTAGTAACTTGCTAATTATGCTAACAGCATGCTAGTAACATGCTAATCATGCTAGAAACTTGCTAGTAACTTGCTAATCATGCTAGCAACATGTTAACCATGTTAGAAAAATGCTAGTAACATGCTAATCATGCTAAAAACATGCTAGTAACATGCTAATTGTGCTACCAACATGCTAATAACATGCTAATCATGATAAATACATGTTAGCAACATGCTAGTCATGCTATAAACAGCCTAACAACCACCCCAGGTACCCTAGCAATATGTTTTATACCTATCTGTTTTTTCTGATAGACTGTATTGCCTTCAAAACATTCAAACTTTAATCTTTAAAACTATTTTAACTTTCAAACTGAAAACTTTCAGACTGCAAGCTTTTAAAACTTTTTAAAACTTTCTAGCTAGGCTTTTTCAAGCCAACTTAAAGTTTGTCTACAAACTTTTCAATCTATTTTTTTCTGAACTCTTCCCCAGATGTGTGGCTTGACGCAATCCTGTCTCTGAGCTCTACAGGCAGTTCAGTTCAGCCCTGCTATTAATCAGTTTTGCCCTAGAACAGGTATGTCATGGTCTGTTAAAAAAAAGAATAGTATCGTCTGCATAGTGTGTGATCCGATGGTCCTGCCTTTAATTGTAATGCCTTTAATAATAGGGTTACTTCTGAGAGCAGTTGTCAAAGTATGTAATGCTAAAATAAAAAGCAGTGGGCACAAAGGGCATCTTTGTCATGTGTCTCTGTATGAATTGAAAGGTTTTGATATTGTAGATATTGTTAGGCCTAACCTCTGCCATTGATTTGAAGTATAAGATATTAACCCATTGTTGAATTTAACTTACATATGATCTATGACATTGTATTATGTTGATTATCTAAGTTTTTGTATCTGTTTGTTAATGTGTGATTCATGGAAACATCAGGGTTTTTAGATTTGTGGAGTAAAAGTTATAGTAAAAAGATAAAATTATACTTTTGGGGTAAGATGGCCCCCCGAGAATTCATATGCCTGTTTATAAGTCATAGAATACCGTTGTTACGTAACGTGGTGTATAGAAACTCTCCCGATGAGGAATAGTTCAAGGAAACACACTTTTAATAGCAAGTACTCAGGAAACAGGATTAACGCAGGACTAAACTACAATACTACAAATAAGAGGGAGAACTGAGGGCTTATAAGAACCAAACAAATGGAACTGAGATAATCAGACGACAGGTGAACAGAATTACTAATTGAACAGACTCAGAAACTAGGACAGATAGGGAAGAAACAAAAACTGCTACAACCATATTGTTCCGAATATAAGAGTGTTTTTTTTTTTCTTGTAAATTCTTTTGAAAAAATGGAGTCATCTTATATTCAGGGTCTAGACTTTTACAGGTCAATAATATACCCGCAACAATAGGTGGTGCCAAATACGTGTAAAACAAGAGTGCCCCCAGGACTGAAGCTTTAAGGCTGGTCAAGGCTTAGCCTTCCCCTGGCTACGGGACTGAAATGCCCCTGAACAATTCAACGAAATCTATTACGGCTGTTGTGAAAAAAGTGAAAATGAAATTAAAAGTGTTGATTACCGCATTAAATTTAGATCCATTCATTTTGCATCGTATTTCATTTTATGCGATTATAGCGTTGTGCATTATCAGGGTGTCCGCGGGTCCTTAAAATGTCTTAAAATGTCTTAAATAACAGTTTCCTAATATAACACCTTAAAAAGTCTTAAAATGTCTTAAATTCAGGTTCTATGGGTCTTAAATATTTTTGGTCACATTACCGCTAAAATATCTTCAGTCTGACGGACCGTGCTGTAGTTGCTGCATCATCAGAGAGAATCGCAGTAGCAGAATACAGGTCGAACTGCCTGACCAGACAAATAGCCTGATTAAAACATAAGTGACAAAAAAAATAACCAGCGAAGCATCGAAATGCGAGAATGATTCTTCTAATTTTATTAGCCTACATTCAATGTAAACAGCAATTGATAATGGATAGTATATTTCTGGTATCAAGGTCGTGCTGTTAAGAATCACTTTGTCTCTTTGTGAGAAACTTCAGAACAAACGAGCCTAACAGCGCACACAAACTCAGAAGAAACACACTGAGGTAAAAATTCAAAATGTTTAGTTTATTCATAACATGATATAGTTAAGTAACACCATGACAAGTGAGCTATTTTGCTCAATATTCTCACGACACAAAAAAACATTCAAAACACCTACAGAGTGCACACTGCGCATTACGTGAAGTCTTGTGCGTGTGCGCATTTGCAGTGCGCTCTTTTATGGCACGATTCAGTCTATTAAAATACATTCAGAATGATCACAAATTCAAGACATGGGGGCAGAAAATGTGTATATTTATACTAGAAGTTTTATTAAGAGACTTACGTTTTAGACACCATATTGCCTGTTTTTGCACTATTTCGCGCAAAACAGCGTTTTGTTCCTGAATGAATCAACCGTTTAAATGATTCGGTTCAGTCGCAATGACTCACTTATTAACAGTGACTTGCTGCCACCTACTGGCAGTTTTAATTTCACATTTAAAGTATATTTTCATTTTTTAAATCATTTCAAATATCAGTATTCAAGGTTTTATGTTTAATATATCAAAACATTATGCATTTGCATGTTCTGCATTAAACAGTGTGTAAATACATCTACATGATAACACACTCAATCAGTTGAATGAATGACTCAATGACTCACTCATTCAGTGACTTACCGCCACTTACTGGTAGTTTAGTTGTGAAGTTTGTTGAAAAGTATGCATTTTCCCCTCAACATTTCTTATTTGTATATTCATAAATGCATTTAAAACATTAATCTCATAACATTATTTATTGCAGTTGTAATTATTGTTATTTGCAGTGTAAATGATTTAATCTGACTGGTACTTCCATTATTCCAGTGCATGTGTTCAGAGTATATGGGATTCCATTTCCTTTAATGCCAAAATTATCAAAGAATTGGGTTTTGGCCAGAGGCTTTGATAGCTTTCTCTTTTTATCCTGCTGGATATATTCCGACGAGAAATTTTGGAACATGATCTTTAGCTTGTACCATTTCCACAAATTTCAGTGCATTTGGATGTCACTGACAAGGCTTCAGTTGTTGGTTGCTCCCCTCCTTGGTCTTCAATCGAGGCACATTTGCTAGCTTTCCAAGGTGCTGGACCTGGATGTAATGCAGTGGGATGCTGATTGCTGTTACATTCTTTACACTGTACATGTCTATAACATGTCTTTGGCATAATAGCTGGATGACGCGCAGCATCTGAAACAGATGTTCATGTCTTTGTGGTAAGTTTTACTCTCATCTAACGTTTTACCTCTGAAGCTACAACATTTCCTCAATGGATGGGATTTGTTATGCAGAGGGCATTGCTTCTTAGGGTCATTTACCTTTTTCCTCTGTAGCCTTTGAATGAGTCTTTTCAAGATCTGCAAAAACTTATTTTTTCCTGGTGGCTACTGTTAGTTTCACATATGACTTATATGGGGGGCCTCTCTCTGTCTTAACAACCTTTGAACTCCCAACTGCTAGATCAGCAAAACTTGGATCATTACGGACTTTAGCCTGATTGCAGACAAACTTCACAAAGACAGAGAATGGAGGGTAAGGCACACCATTTTGTTCTTTATACTGTGCTCCTAATGTGATCCATTTCTCTTGCAGGTATAGTGGAAGCTTCTGCACAATTGGATTGACTCCACTTGATGTATTGAGATATGTGAGCCCTGGTAAGTATCCATCAGCTCGTGCCGCTTCAACTTCCAACAGTGTTGCCCAGTTGGTTGTCTCGGCTTGAGATTCTTGGGAATTGTTCAACCTTTTTGAGTAAAGCATTCTCTATTACTTCAGCTGAACCATAAATGTCTTCTATTCTTTGCCATACCATCCTAAGGCCAGCACTGGCGTTGTGAATGTGACCTGCTCTGATTCTCTGAGCCTGTTCAAAGAATGGTGGTCCAAACCATTTACAAAGCAAATCAAGCTCCTCTGTGGCTGTGAGATTAAAATGTTCTGTGGTGCGAAGAAAGGATGCCTTCCAAGCCCAGTAATTCTCTGGTTGAACGTCAAATTTGGATAAGTCTGAGCTTACCATCTCACGTTGTTATAGGTATTTTGCTAGGTCCATTGTAGTTGAAGGGTTTGGTTGCCACTGACTGGACTGGAAATCAATGTGCTGGAATCTTGCAGTATGCGGCTGCTCACTGTAGTGGTAGGGTTCTCTTGGAGAGCTTGCAGTAAAGGGATTGTTAATAGAATTCCAGTTAGTGTTTGGTTTTATAGGATGTTGAGCAGGTAACTCACTGTACTCATAGTCACTGATTTCACTTGACTGTACATTACTCTTTCTCATATAGCTTCTTGCTGTCTCACTACTGTCCTTCTTTTGCTGGTGCACTGGTAGACTAGAGAGATCGAGTGTCTTTAAGTTTGGAAGTGGATTTGTGACTGAGTGTTGCATGACAGGACAGGAAACACTTTCACTTGGAAACTGTGTTAAGTTTTGTAATGACAACCTTAAGGAACTTTTACGATCTGTCTCTCCGAGCTTTTCCTCAGCGGCTGCCTCCAACACCTCTGCTTTGGCAACAGCAGCTGCTCTTTATAGCTGCAGTGTGTGTAAGTTTGCCTTAAGCTCCGCTTTCTTTCTAGCTGCTTCTTCCAGAATGTATGCTTCTTTCATCACCCCTGCTTCTTTCTTTGTAAATGCCAATTGTGCTCGTGCTGCTTCCGCCTTTGCACGTGCTCTGATAGCCATTCCACTGGCTGATGAAAACTGACTTGAAGATGAGGACCTGGAGCAACATGATCTTGTTTCTAGTTGTTCACTCACGTCTTCTTCACTACTAGGTTGGGTCATTGTGACTACTTGTCTTGCGTTTAGGCCAGAGCGCTGGAGTTTGCTGGTGGCTGGGGCTTTGTATTTCCCACTGAGTTCAGAAAGCTGTCTGAAGTTGTGTCTTTTTACTATTCTGTCCTTACTAGGATGACTGCTGAAGTGCTTGAGCCTGACTAGCTTTTGATTATCATATTATAATGCTTGACTGACTGATGTTAAGAGTGTACTTTCAGATATTTATAAAACTGTGCCATTTTACAAACGAACATATATATATATTTATTTATTTATTTATTTATTTATCAGTCTGGCGAGTAAACTAAAAAATGTACTAGCCAGTGGCGATTCAATTGCCAAGGTGTTCGTAGAGGGCTGCCTGGTTCCGGTTAACCTAATTTATAAAGTGTAACAATCCTATAATGGATGTGAATGATAGAAATGTGATAGTGTGTTATGTGTATGCCAAGTTAAAAAGATAGGTCTTTAATCTAGATTTAAACTGATAATCTAGATTCTTTAATCTAGATCTAACTGGGGCCCAGGCAGACAGGCTTGCTAAACCGACCGTGCTAGCCGCCTCACAGCAGTCAGTTAATTCTCATCACATAGATACTCTTTCACCTAGATATCATACTACATATACTGTGTCTGTTCCCCGAACTAGCAAATGCAAATGCAAAAAAAAACAAAAAACATCCAAAACAATTTAAGGGTAACAATTTAATTGATGTTAAACAAATAAAAAACAGATATAATACAGATAAACAAATGATAAAGCTTGGCTAAATGAATATTAGATCCATTTCTACAAAAGCGATTTTTGTAAATTATATGATCACAGATCATAACTTAGATGTGTGATGAAAACTGACTTGAAGATGAGGACCTGGAGCAACATGATCTTGTTTCTAGTTGTTCACTCACGTCTTCTTCACTACTAGGTTGGGTCATTGTGACTACTTGTCTTGCGTTTAGGCCAGAGCGCTGGAGTTTGCTGGTGGCTGGGGCTTTGTATTTCCCACTGAGTTCAGAAAGCTGTCTGAAGTTGTGTCTTTTTACTATTCTGTCCTTACTAGGATGACTGCTGAAGTGCTTGAGCCTGACTAGCTTGGCAGATAGCTAACAGGCTCCTCCAAGAAAGGCTCAGATTCCAGGTTTTGATTGAGTGGGGTTTACTTGAAGGAAACACTCTAAAACTGAACATACAAATAAAGAAAATGTCAAATAATTTGTCTTATGCATCATAATTCAATTGTTCAAACGATCAAACAAACCAGCTTTGCAATTTTATCTTTTTGGAAATACAATTTGTATATGTTTCTTAAAATTGCATTTTACTCTCTTATCAAAGAAAAATATTGAACTAAATACTCAGACATATATTTTCAAGGCTTTTGTAACATCAAACCGCATGGAAGGGAAATACAGCGTTCTGTTGAATTTCTTCTGACACAACACTATCTACAGCAACTCTAGATGTACACACTTAAGACATCAATTTCACTACAGCCACTAGGTTTCACTGTGGGACTGTTTTAATGAGGTCTGCATTATTTATTTTCAAATTTATTTATTTCTACATTTCTTTGTCCATAGGGTAATGATGAGGGCATGATTTACCTCAGGAATAGTAATCAAGCCAGAGTAGGCGATTTGTAAGCTTTGAGGCCACCACAGTGACACCTTGTGGTGCTTAAACGAAATACAAGAAGTGTAGCCTACATGACGTGCCTGTTGATAGTGGGATGAATGACTTTGATGGGCAATATGGACAAAATCTTGTATCACGGGTTAAGTCATTTAATATCACCCTAACTGTGTGTAGTCTATACTACGGAACCCCTTATTTAAATAATCAATTTTACAGGTGTACATGCAAATCAGTAACCTGGCAAAGCAAGTAAACCGCATTATAAGACTTAATCTAAACATCGTGTTATCCTAGTGGTGACATCAAAACGTAGGGCATCCATGCATTCTACATTTTTGCGATGTCGTGATGTTAAATAAAACATTAAAAAACCAGAGTATTCCAAAAAGTCAGCGGTAGACATGAAGTATTATATTTTATATTTGATCTAAGTGCATCTGAACATGGCCTATTGTATGTTCAGATAGCTCTCATCACGAGTGCTTCTGAGGTTTACTTCCATATGGCACAGTGCACCAGTTCATGGTCCCCACAACTGTGTGTGTTCATGAATGTATAAATGCAGTTCTCTCAGCTTCTGCAAAGGTAGCTTGTATGGGAGGGTTGTAAGAAAAAAGCTACTCCTCAAGAAAGGCCACATGTAGTCATGGGAAATGCCAAAACGCACCTTGAAAATTCACTTTGTGAGCCCACCCTTTACAGGAGTACTCTCAACCTGTAATTTACTTCCCCATTGTGTTCAAGTGAAATTCTGCCCTGCAGTGTCCTTACAGCACACTTGGGCTGATGGCTGCATTATTGGCAGTGTGCCAGCTGAGATGTTCTTACCCTGTACTTCTTCCACTGGAGGGTCTTCAAACTGGCCACAGAGGCTGTGCAGAGGACTTGTCTGGGTCTCATGGTCTTTGCTGAGGATCTGTGGCAATGGCTGTCATGTTGATGATGTCTTCAAAGGGAATCTGTCTCTAGGGCTCATCTAGTTGACATTCAGGGCTGTTGTGGTTGTTCCCAGGTGCTGATCCACCAGATCCAGGTGACTACAGTAACCTCAGAATATGAATGAGACGGACAAGAGCGTACATTAGCGTAGATGCCATTACATTGGTTATGGAAAGTGTTCCTGGCAACCCTCTACATTGCGAGTAAATCACTCACATATGCGACTAAATCTTAACTCTGGGCGACTAAATTATGTCTAATATTAGCCAACTGCTAATAAATTCTCAGATTTTACTCGCCAGTGTGTGAGTTGGAGGCTAAGTATAAGTTTAGCTCAGCTATATTTTCACTCGCCGAACACTCTCTGACTGAGCGCATCAGTTTCACTCTCCGTCAAGCGATCTGTGCTGTTTTTCAGTTCATCTGAATGGATGTGCAACGCACCTGATATATATAAATATATATATATATATATATATATTTATTTATTTATTTATTTATTCATTTATTTATCAGTCTGGCGAGTAAACTAAAAAATGTACTAGCCAGTGGCGATTCAATTGCCAAGGTGTTCGTAGAGGGCTGCCTGGTTCCGGTTAACCTAATTTATAAAGTGTAACAATCCTATAATGGATGTGAATGATAGAAATGTGATAGTGTGTTATGTGTATGCCAAGTTAAAAAGATAGGTCTTTAATCTAGATTTAAACTGATAATCTAGATTCTTTAATCTAGATAAATTATATGATCACAGATCATAACTTAGATGTGCTCTGTTTGACAGAAACCTGGCTGAAACCAGATGATTACATAATTTTAAATGAATCTACCCCCCAAGATTAGTTATAAACATGAACCACTTCCAAAAACGTAAAGGGGCAGGTGTTGCTACAATTTATAGTAATATTTTCAGTATTTCTCAGAAATCTGGTTTCAAGTATAATTCATTTAAAGTAATGGTGATTCATATAACATTACGCAGAGAAACAAGGGGCACCATACAGACTTTATCAAAGAATTTGCTGATTTTCTGAGTACCGTGGTATAATGAGCACACTCGCGCCTTAAAGGCACAATATGTAAGATTTTTAACTGGGGTCTGAGGGGGTTTTGGGGCCCTGGAGAAGTTTTGACATGCCCTGACATTTGTGTTTTTTTCAGTAAAAACATATTAATGGCTAAAGACTGATAACACTGTGTGACTTCAGCACAAACTGGGCTACAATAATATGTGCGCAGCATGAATGTACATGTTTGTGTTTTAGAGAAAACAACATTTATGAGTGGTTAAGTCACTGAAATAAGGCCATAAAACACATACAGAATATTTGTTCACAAGACTTTTGAGAATTGGATGTGGTAGACTAGAGTTTTTGCTACAAAATGATGCAAAAATTACCCTGTTTACTCGCTTACAGAAAAAAAATATTGATTTAACATTTGTAAAACATGTTTTGTGATAGAATGCCCTTATGCGAGGGAGTGACAATTGCCATGAATATTTATGAATATTTAGTGATTCACACCTAAGAGACAAAGGGCATCCCATAATGGCCATCAATATGAATGTGACTGAGGCAGGTAAGAAAGAGTGAGAAGAGTAAAATAATGTGGGTTTGCAGGTAAGAAAGAGTGTGAGGAGAGTAAAATAATGAGTTTTTTTTATGTTTATTTTCTTTATTTTAAAAAAGCTCATTGTTTTGTTGTTATTATGACTATACACAAATAAAAGTAGACCCTTTGCAGTTTCAAAAGATACCTTATTCTTATCTGTACGATCAAAAATTACGGAGTATTTTTAGTTCTTTTCGCGGTCATCAAGAAAATACGAGACAGACCGCACCAGTGTGGGCTTCGACCCCAAGGGGTTAAATCCAAAGAAATAAGCAATTTTAACTAGTGACACGGGCCGTGTCCATAGTGTCGCCTGCCAATGACGTCATACACCCTCGATTTCCGGTTTTGTCTTGTAGAAAACATGGAAACACCAAAGACGCTTTAGTATGTTATGCATTTATTAGACAGGTGACGACCGCACAGAGTAGCATTATAACAGAACTTTCAAATGTATCTAGTATGATAAAACAGCGATGCTTTACCCCACGTACGTATGACCGGAAGGAGCGGAAGCGGTCAACTGTGGCATAATAAAAGCTCCGCTGCTTTCGAGCCGTGTGTCACGCTTGTTCAGCGGCCTCGTTTTGCTTCGACGGCTTTCAGCCTCACCCTGCTTCATACTACGAAGTTAATAAATCATTAGCTCATCCATGATCATGATTTCTACCCGAGTCCCGTCGGATTGCATCGGCTGTGGGGATTAAGACGACAACTCCTATGATTCCACACTCAGTCATGGCGTCATCAAACTACGCCTTTGTTTCTTTGTTTGATTTGAATACGCGCCCTCTAGCGTCGAAAACTTACATATTGTGCCTTTAAAGAGAGCAGCCTGTAAAATGGAGCGCAGCTTGAAGAAAACAAAACTAGAGGTATTTCGTATTGCATGACAGGAAAGTACTTCTACTTATAGAAAATCTCTAAAAACTGCTAGATCTACTTACTTTTCGTCTCTCTTAGAAGAGAACAAACCCCAGGCATTTATTCAATACAGTGGCTAAATTAACGAAAAATAAGGCATTAAAAGATGGAGACAATTCCCACCAGCACAGCAGTAATGACTCTATGAACATCTTTACTTCCAAGATCGATACTATTAGAGATAAAATTCTAACTATGCAGCCGTCAGCCACAGTATCGCATCAGATAGATAGTGCACTATAGATCCCCTGAGGAACAATTCCACTCATTCTCTGCTATAGGACAGAAAGAATTGTATAAACTTGTCAAATCATCAAAACCTACAACATGTATGTTAGACACTACTCCATCTAACCTACTAAAAGAGGTGCTTCCAGAAGTCATAGATCCTCTTCTGAATATTATTAATTCATCAATGTCTTTAGGATATGTCCCTAAAACCATCAAATTGGCTGTTATTAAGCCTCACATTAAAAAACCACAACTTGATCCTAGAGAATTAGTTAATTACAGACCGATCTCAAATCTACCTTTTCTGTCAAAAATACTAGAAAAGGCAGTATCCTCTCAGCTATGTTCATTCTTAGAGATAAATGGTATCTCTGAGGACTTCCAGTCAGGATTTAGATGATATCATAGTACTGACACTGCTCTCATCAGAGTTACAAATGACCTGCTCTTATCATCCGATCGTGGTTGTATTTCTCTAGTGCTACTGGATCTTAGTGCTGCGTTTGACACTATCGACCATTGAGTAGACCAGTGTTTCCCAACCTTTTTGTAGTCGCGGCACCCTTTGGAAATTTTAACAAACTTGTGGCACCCTACAAAATTAATTTTGTCACAATATTTGAATTTCTAACTTCGATATGATAATTTGAAAAGTATAGATATTCGGTACAACAGGGAAGAACTGCAGAATATAATGTCATAGATATTTTTAATATTAAAAAATGTTGTCCATCAATGGTGGCAATCTGTTGGCTAATTTCTATTGAAGAGACCAATTTATATGACAGATTTTAATGTAGGCTTTTATACATATGTAAACATTATTTAATTACCATTATAACTAGCTCTTACAAATTTTTGCTCACTCAGTGTTTTTTTAATTTTACAGTGGGGTAATTTTGGTGCAGTAGCACGAGATAGCTTGATTTCAAACTCTGAATTGAATAA
>NW_015546143.1:737352-739025 GCF_001515605.1 Sinocyclocheilus anshuiensis | reverse complement strand
CGGTCAACTGTGGCATAATAAAAGCTCCGCTGCTTTCGAGCCGTGTGTCACGCTTGTTCAGCGGCCTCGTTTTGCTTCGACGGCTTTCAGCCTCACCCTGCTTCATACTACGAAGTTAATAAATCATTAGCTCATCCATGATCATGATTTCTACCCGAGTCCCGTCGGATTGCATCGGCTGTGGGGATTAAGACGACAACTCCTATGATTCCACACTCAGTCATGGCGTCATCAAACTACGCCTTTGTTTCTTTGTTTGATTTGAATACGCGCCCTCTAGCGTCGAAAACTTACATATTAAGAGAGCAGAGAGAGCAGCCTGTAAAATGGAGCGCAGCTTGAAGAAAACAAAACTAGAGGTATTTCGTAAGGAAAGTACGGAAAGTACTTCTACTTGCTAGATCTACTTACTTTTCGTCTCTCTTAGAAGAGAACAAACCCCAGGCATTTATTCAATACAGTGGCTAAACTAATGAAAAATATAGCATCAACAGACAGACATTCCCCAACAGCACAGCCGTAATGAATTTATGAACTTCTTTACTTCCAAGATCGATACTATTAGAGATAAAATTCTAACTATGCAGCCGTCAGCCACAGTATCGCATCAGATAGATAGTGCACTATAGATCCCCTGAGGAACAATTCCACTCATTCTCTGCTATAGGACAGAAAGAATTGTATAAACTTGTCAAATCATCAAAACCTACAACATGTATGTTAGACACTACTCCATCTAACCTACTAAAAGAGGTGCTTCCAGAAGTCATAGATCCTCTTCTGAATATTATTAATTCATCAATGTCTTTAGGATATGTCCCTAAAACCATCAAATTGGCTGTTATTAAGCCTCACATTAAAAAACCACAACTTGATCCTAGAGAATTAGTTAATTACAGACCGATCTCAAATCTACCTTTTCTGTCAAAAATACTAGAAAAGGCAGTATCCTCTCAGCTATGTTCATTCTTAGAGATAAATGGTATCTCTGAGGACTTCCAGTCAGGATTTAGATGATATCATAGTACTGACACTGCTCTCATCAGAGTTACAAATGACCTGCTCTTATCATCCGATCGTGGTTGTATTTCTCTAGTGCTACTGGATCTTAGTGCTGCGTTTGACACTATCGACCATTGAGTAGACCAGTGTTTCCCAACCTTTTTGTAGTCGCGGCACCCTTTGGAAATTTTAACAAACTTGTGGCACCCTACAAAATTAATTTTGTCACAATATTTGAATTTCTAACTTCGATATGATAATTTGAAAAGTATAGATATTCGGTACAACAGGGAAGAACTGCAGAATATAATGTCATAGATATTTTTAATATTAAAAAATGTTGTCCATCAATGGTGGCAATCTGTTGGCTAATTTCTATTGAAGAGACCAATTTATATGACAGATTTTAATGTACAATTAATGAAAGGGCAGCGTTACCAGAGTTGCCCATACACCATGTTACAACACAGTAGGGCTATTGCAGACAGAAACAAAACTGTGCTACATCGATGTGACGAGAGGGGCAGGGCCGAGAGCCGTGGGAACGGAACGAGGCCGGTGGAGTAAATGCAAATGCGTGACACCTGCGTGACTCTCCGGTCTCGAGTCCCACGGAGGAGCTCCGGAAGGATAAAAGGAGGAGTGACGACAGTGTTGGACGAGAGAGGACC
>NW_015546143.1:736893-737258 GCF_001515605.1 Sinocyclocheilus anshuiensis | reverse complement strand
TTTTTTATTAAAGTTTGTTTAAATGTCTGCCGGTTCCCGCCTCCTTCTTCCCGACCTACAAACGTTTGTTACATTGGTGCCGAAACCCAAAGTGCTGCGTTTGACACTATCGACCATTGAGAAGAGCTTACCCAGCTGGTGGAGGGCCGAGCGGCAGTGTGTCTGGGAACCGGAACAAGATTTTTTTTTTTTTTTCCTCTCTCTCATCTCTGTCTCTCCTCATCCTTCCGTCTCCTTTTCTCTCGCTTCGTCTGTCTGTCCTTACCCCCAGGTACGCCGCGGCCGCCGTGATCGGCTCCCCCGGAGGGGGGAGGGGAGCGGAGTCTCGGGAGTATCCCCCGGCCTGCGAGGGGCGATGGGGGGAT
>NW_015546143.1:723150-736868 GCF_001515605.1 Sinocyclocheilus anshuiensis | reverse complement strand
CCTCTCTCGTCTCTGTCTCTCCTCATCCTTCCGTCTCCTTTTCTCTCGCCTCGTCTGTCTGTCCTTACCCCCAGGTACGCCACGGCCGCCGTGATCGGCTCCCCCCAGAGGGGGGCTCTGTTAATTCTTAGTCATCAGTTAGGAACCTAGGTGTGCTATTTGATAGCAATATTTCCTTTGAAAACCATGTTTCCACTCGCTACATCGTAAGAAGAATGGCATCTATGCTAATATTAGTCTCTTTCATTCTTATTCCGAGGTCACCGTAGCCATACGGATCCAGTTTGTGTCCAGATCAGATGGTCACTGTAGCCACCCAGATCCAGTCCATATCCAGACCAGATGGTGAATCAGCACCTAGAGACGACCTCTACAGCCCTGAATGTCAGCGGAGACCATGTCAACTAGATGCGCCCCAGAGACAGATCCCCTGTGAAGACCTCATCACCTCGACGACCATCGGCACAAGACCACGGGAACCTGACAAGTCCTCTGAATCATTGAATCATCAATGAACTGACTTAAACTGGAAAAATGACTCTTCTTGCATTATCTTCTTGCATTATCAACAGACTTTTCCTGTTTGACTCTGTAAAGCTGCTTTGACACAACCAGTATTGTATAAAGCACTATACAAATAAAGGTGACTTGACTTGACTCTCTGACCAGTTTCCTCCTGGCTCTTTCATTCATTTTGGAGTGATGTCCTGATCCAGGAAGGGTCTGTGTTGTACCAAATACCTTCCACTTCTTAATAATAGACATCACTGTGCTTCTAGGCATTGATACAGCCTTTTAATTTTTTTTGTATCCATCTCCTGACTTGTGCCTATCCACAACTTTATCCTTGAGATCTTTTGACAGTGCCTTGCCACCCATATTTGATTGTTTTCTTCAGTTGCACTGCCAAGGACTGAAATGCTCCAGGAAAGCTCTTTTCATGCTGAGCTACT
Source organism: Sinocyclocheilus anshuiensis (assembly GCF_001515605.1). Taxonomy (NCBI): domain Eukaryota; kingdom Metazoa; phylum Chordata; class Actinopteri; order Cypriniformes; family Cyprinidae; genus Sinocyclocheilus; species Sinocyclocheilus anshuiensis. The sequence goes on along the minus strand of NW_015546143.1, from coordinate 735,915 downwards.
CAAAATGATCACAGCTGATCACAGTTGAACATGAAATGGCTTTGTGTGCCACTTAGAAGGTGATTAGCTACACCTGATTGAGTTTAGGAGGGGGGTGATCCTTTTTCCAACTCAGTGATTCTGGTTTTTTATTTTTTTCTGGCATGTTGGTGTTATATCTTTCACTTGGATGTTATAAGTTGCACTGAGTAATTACAGCTGGATAAAACAAAAACTGTATCCGTCTTCATTTTAGGCTGCAAAGCAACAACATTTTCTATACACACTGTAGCTAGGGTTGACTCATTATTGACTTTTGCTCCTTGTAAAAGAGCTTCATAACATCGCTTTATTAGTGACCTCTTAGTTCTGTTATCCAGGAGCACCCGTTCTGTTGGAGTGGGGCAAGAAGAAAATCCAGGGACGATATGCTTTTGCACAAAGATCCTAATTTGAAAATACCTGAAGAAGTTATTTCTTTCCCTTTCCCTTCCCAACTCCTGATTAATTTCCACACTCGTAATGTGTTACTAATAATCCTGTTCTGCCCTAGACCAGAGATTTTTTTTTAACATCTAAAACAAATGGGAGAGAGAAATCAGTAAACCATCACCGAAGTTCGGTGAGTGATTAAATTTTATGTTGTTTATCATTAACCAAAATACCAGAAAGGGTATGGTTCTTGGGCCTTTACTCTTCATCATCTATATGCTCCCTTTAGGTAACATTATCCGTCATCATGGCTTCAACTTCCACTGCTATGCAGATGACACCCAGCTCTATATCAGTTCTCAACACAACTCTTCCTTTCCCACCAACCCCATATCAGCTTGTAATAATGATATAAATGCTTGGATGACCAGTAACTTTCTCAAACTCAACACTGATAAAACAGATCTACTACTTGTCGGTTCACCAAAAAATGTTGCTCCTTTCTGTGCTGACAATGTTAACATTGCTGGGATCTTGGTTCGACCTTCCACCTCCGTTAAAAACCTGGGTATAATCTTTGACTCCTCTCTCTCCTTCCTACCTCACATTTCTTCACTCACTAAATCTGCCTTTTTTCACCTCCGTAATAGCGCTTGCTTACGTCCCTTCTTAAATATCAATGATGCTGAGACACCGGTTCATGCCTTCATTATTTCTTGACTCGACTACTGTAATTATATTTTCTATGGTCTACCAAACACAACATTAAATAAGCTCCAATATATCCAGAACTCTGCGGCTTGGGTTCTGTCTTTTTCAAAGAAATCTTCTCACATTACTCCCATCCTAGACAGGCTTCATTGGCAACCTGTTCGTTTTCGTATTCAATACAAGATTCTCCTCCTCACCTTCAAAGCACTTCATGGTCTCGCCCCCCCCAATATATTTCTGATCTCATTCATACTTACTCCCCAGTTCGCACACTACGCTCTTCAGATACTGGTCTACTGTTAATTCCACGCCACAGGTTAGCATCGTTTGATGGAAGAGCGTTTTGTATCTCTGCCTAGGGCTGTCAAAAAAAAATTTGAATTTCGAATATTCGTTGAATTAAAAATAAAAATCCAATGTTGCATTCGAATTTTAGGTGTGCATCAGGCAGCCTTATCAGTGGTGCACGAGATGCGACGATGATGTAAGTGTCATTGCATTTTAATGCTTTTGTTAGCCTATCCAGCTGAACCCATTAGATGCGGATCTGCTACGTTGTTCATTCAAAATATTGCGGGAAAAAAGAACATCAATGCGGAGATGATGTTGTTTACGTCAAAACCGAAACCAAACCGTTCACACAGAATGCATATTTATCACATATTCTAGAGCGAAATCTATCACCGTTGCACTTGCGTCTCGCACAAGAGAAAGCATGTTTAGAAAGCATTACATTAAAATACATTAAAGCATACATTAAAATTAATGCAAGTTCAACTTTTTAAAAACATGTCTCGAGACTTTATGGCAGGTTTTCCCCATCCTACTGCATCTCAAGTTTTTAAATGAAGAAAGTACTCTTTGTGATTGGTTTTCGGTCCTTTGTATTAAACTATATATACATGCATTATTCTGTTTTGTTTCTAATTGTTTAAGCAACTTTAATTATATAAGGTTTATAAGCATTATTTTAAACATTATGCACTTTTTTCAAAGATTGTCGTGTTATTTTATTATGCTTTGAAGAAACATGCACAATATTTTGTTCGATGCGCCCTCTTGTGGCCTCAGGAGAGAAGCCAAAAGCTTTCCCCCCCCAACTGAAATTATGCCTTTTAAATTCGAATATAATTCGAATATTGATAATAGTTATGTACAAAATTCTAATTTAGTTTTTCAGCCTTGTTGACAGCCCTATCTCTGCCCCCACACTCTGGAATTCTATTCCCAAACACATTCATGATCTTTCTTCGTTACAGGATTTTAAAACCCACCTTAAAATATATATTTTCCTTTCTTGTTTCTCTGATCTCTCTTCATTACAGGATTTTAAAACCCACCTTAAAATATATCTTTTCCTTTCTTGTTTCTCTGATCTCTGACTGCATGATCTAATTCATGCCATGTATTTCATGTTTATCTGTATTATTCTTTTTCTTCTTTTTTTTTTTGCTGTCATGTTTATCTGTTTTGATATTGTAAAGCGACCTTGAGTTTGCAGAAGGCGCTATATAAAATAAACATTATTATTATTATTATTATTATTATTACTATTATTAAATATGCAAATTACATCTCAACATCTCACAGCCTCTGCTAGAGGTTCAATAAGGGGGCAGTACTTGGCCACACATCACTTCACTCACTCACTCACTCAATAACCATAGCAAAAAGCAAGAGTGACAATAGGCAACCCTGCCCAGTGCCCCTTTCTAAGTTGAAACTCTCAGAATGCCTGCCATTTGTAATTGCTGCTACTTCACTATCGTACTGTATCTTAATAATTAATTATCCTAAATTCTAACACAGTATTATTTACGCCATAGGTTCTGTATGAAGATTGTAAGATGGTGACTCTTAATGCCCCTTATGTGGCTGGTTTCCTGGGCTTCAGGGAAGCCCCACCTCTGCTACAAGCCCTGGAGAAACTGAAGAACGTACAGCCAAATCTAATGCCACAGGTTAGAGTCATAATCTGTTGCCCTAGCTTAGAGTGCCACAGTTACTTACACAGTCGCACTTAGCCAGACTTTTGGCTATTCTGGTTAGGAATAGGGAAACATTATATTATCAAAACATCATTGGAACTGGTTGATAAAGCCTTCAAATGTATACATCAACCCAATATGAAAAATTAGAATTTGAATGAGCTTTGTTCGCCAAGTGTGCACAAACACATGAGGAATTTGTTGTGGGTTCCAGGAGGTCTGGGTACAGTACATACATACATGCATATATACATATATAACATGAGTGAAAGAAGAACATAAAACATTTAAATAAGTAAAAAATAAGAAAAATGAAAAACAAAATAGTCAAGTCAAGTCAAGTCTGCTTTATTGTCAATTCTTCCACATGTACAGCACATACACACAGAGAATTGAAATTGCGTTACTCTCAGACCCTTGGTGCATACAGATAACACTAACAGTAGAACATAAATACAGATATACAGATTAAATATAAAATACAACTATACAAATATACAAATAAGGTCAAATGTAAAAAAAAATATATATAAAAAAAAATATATATATAAAGCAGCACACGGCAGATAGAGTGCAAACCAGTGAAGTAAACAACAGTGCAGATATAATGATTTGTAGTGCAAAAAGAGCTTATTTAGACTGATTAAAGTGAAACTTTTTTCAAAATAGTAATAATAAATTAAAAAACAAGAAAGTAACTTACATTAGATCTGGAGGTTTATGTACAGACCGTGTTCATTATGTACTGTATATACAGCTGTATGAATAAAAGTATGTATTTACATATTACCTAAAGCCACAAGAGCACTGAATTATAATTTATAACAAAAAAGCAGACTGTAAATTGGTGTGTTAGTTATTTAAGGTGGAGATGGCCTGGGGTTTTTATGCCTAGATGCAATTAATGCAATTACATTTTTACGCCAGTCGGTGGTGGTCTTTATGAGTAGTCATCATTAAACCAGTCTGTTCATTAATTCACTAATACACTTTCAAAAGCTGATTCATTAATGATTGAAACAAGTTGTTGAAATTAATTTAACTTTGAGCACCACTTTATAAGGTTCAATCAATGGTCATCGTGTCACCTGGGTAACGCTGAAGCTGATGTTTCATTGATGGTGTTGAATCAATGCATTGAACAACGCTGATGCCAGCCATGGGAAATCCCCTTAATTGTTGAAAAGATACTATGACAAAGATAGTATTTCATCACAAACTGTTTCATGAATATATGACTCGGCCTGAAGCACAATCACCCATCTCAGTCTGCTCTCTCTCTCTGTGTGTGTGTGTGTGTGTGTGGAGGAGCTGCCTGAGCTCCAACCCAGACACAGATAGAGAGCAGACGAGATGTCAGAGGCAGCGGGATAGCTAAAATTAGGGCTGCCACTAACGACTATTTATTTCGATTAATCTATCGCCTAATTTATCGATTAATCTAAACGATTAATTTCCCACCAAAAAATCAACAATTTTACCCTCCCCTGCCGATAGTGATGGGAAAGAATGGAGTGTTTTTAGCGCTTCTCTGCTCCTCGGCAGTGATGGCCGCTTCCAAAGACAGACACATTCGATGCCCCTGAGAAAAACACCAAAAAACAAGTTTGAATCTTGGTAGGGCTGCCACTAATGACTATTTTTATTTCGATTAATCTATCGACTAATTTATCGATTACTCATCTAATCTAAACGATTAATTTCCCACACAAAAAAAATTTTTTTACTTAAGAATATTTTATTAAACTATATTTCATTAAACCAAATAAAATCCAAAAGTAAAAAAGTTAAGTGCAACATAAAGTGCAAGAAGCAAGTGTCCATCTCATGGTCCAAATCAAATCAAAGTTCAGTATTATAGTGTAAGAATGACAACATATCCACGTGTTCTAGTCTACTAATAATACAATAAAATAAAAAAACACTTTTTAAAGAAGTATTTACGAGAAATATTATTTACATAATTTATTTAGGAGAAAAATTTAAATGTGCAGTATTCCTGAAAAAAAAAAAAAAACTTTGTAAACATTTTTTTTTTTTAATAAAATCAATTAATTGGAGATGCTTTTGATTATTAAAATTTAATGGAACCATTAAAATGGAATCCAGAAAATAAAGGAAAACAGAATTTGGTAAAGATAAAACTGTAAAAGTCAAATAATTAGACAGGCTTTTTGATTAATACAATTTTATTTAACCATTAAAACGGTATAGAAAAATGAAAATGGAAAAACTGAATTTGGAAATAAAACGGATTTCATAGTGCCCTATAATTAAAATTATTTTTTTTGTGGTAGTAAAAATAGATGTAAGTGATCAATAGCCTTTAAAATTACTTAAAATACATGCTTTAATATTTGGCCATTTCTTTAGGACAGAAATGCTATAGCCACTGTAATTAAATGAATATGTGGACATCAAAGCGTGTAAATTCAGAGTGAGGGTTTGAGCTTTTATTTTGAAACCGGGATGTATTCTTCTCCTGTGTTTGCGTAGATTTATAAATGATTTACCTTACAAATCTGATGAAATGGCGCACGTTGCGTTCCCAGATGAACGTTATAATAAACCCAAACTCACAACAACATGCAGAGATGGAGTTTGAGACGCTCTACACGTGTAAATGATAACAGTTCCTGTGGAACTACTGTGAACGGAGCCGCTGTGTGACGCATGTACGTAATTAAAGCGCATATACTGTATTAGAACTGCATCGCATATAATTAATTAAATCGTAGCGTTTGTGAATTCACAATTATGCTTAATTATTTTTAAATGGGTTTAATATATCATGCAGCCTTGGAAAACAGACTAATAATGTGTTTTATACCTTCTCGTCTGTGAAATGCGCCACTTCCGGTATTTTGTGAAAATGTGAAAATGAAGTCGAGGATTTAAAAAAATCGAATAGTCGAATAAAATCGATGAATCGCGACAGCCATGGACAGGTCATGTCCATATTTCATACGATAAGTCAATATAGTAATTATCGCAACAGGCCTAGCATCAACAGCATTTTTTCCCCTCTTCTCATATATGGCATGGTGGGCCAAATTAAAGGTCATCATGGGGCAACTTTGGCCCACGGGCCCAAGTGTGGGGATCTCGGCTCTAGAACATCAAGAGTGTGAAACAGACACACCAATACAAAGGGAACAATACATAAAACTTTGGTAACACTTTGCCTTGGAAAACAGACTAATAATGTGTTTTATACCTTCTCGTCTGTGAAATGCGCCACTTCCGGTATTTTGTGAAAATGTGAAAATGAAGTCGAGGATTTAAAAAAATCGAATAGTCGAATAAAATCGATGAATCGCGACAGCCATGGACAGGTCATGTCCATATTTCATACGATAAGTCAATATAGTAATTATCGCAACAGGCCTAGCATCAACAGCATTTTTTCCCCTCTTCTCATATATGGCATGGTGGGCCAAATTAAAGGTCATCATGGGGCAACTTTGGCCCACGGGCCCAAGTGTGGGGATCTCGGCTCTAGAACATCAAGAGTGTGAAACAGACACACCAATACAAAGGGAACAATACATAAAACTTTGGTAACACTTTACAATAAGGTTTCATTTGTTATATTATATTAGTTACAATTAACAATTTTATATATAATTTATTAATCTTAATATTAAGTTCAAAATTTACTAATACATTATTAAAATTTAAAGTTGTATCTGTTAACATTACTTAATGTACTGTACATGAGCATGAACATTTTTATGAACTAGCATTAACAAAGATTAATAAATGCAGTAAAAATATATTGTTCTTTGTTAATTCATGTTAGTAAATGCATTAACTAATGTTAATGATCTATAAGATTTTTTTTATGATTTTAATGATTTATAAGCATTTGTGAAATAATTATATAAAACTATATTACCAGCACAGTACATATCAACTTATTCTATGTATTTGTTTGTCATTCTAACTAATGGAAAATTAGTAGCAGAGGATCAGGCTTATAAGGCTTATAAGATTGAAGGCTTAAAGATTTCTTATCCATGAATTGCTGACTTCCTGTTTTGTGTTGAGTTATGAGTTACACTTTGAAAGTTGTTCAGCTACATTAGAGATATATATGTGTACCAAGTTTCATATGCATACGTGCAAGTATGTATGATATATGGACCACAACATTTTAGGGGGCGTTGTAGGGCCCCTCTGCCTGTATACCAGACTCTGCCCGGCCCTAATGGCGGCAGATTCCAGGCTGTGTGCCGATTTTCAAGAGTGTTTGAGCATGTTAAGGGCCCCAAAAGCCCCAAAAACCTTGAAATAAATAAATAAATATAGCTGCAAGCAGTGATGACGGGCCCAAGCCACCAGTGCCACCGCCACCCTGGTGGCATCAGGAAAACGGTGCACAGCTGTAACAGTAACCCTCTGGCAGTCTGGTTTTAAGGGTTACAGCAATGAAAGTGTTACACTAACATCAAGCGTGTGGAACACACACAAAGAACAATATACAAAACTTGGGCAACACTTTACAATAAGGTTTCATTTCTTAACATTAATGAACTATATTAATTAACATGAACTATAATTATATAGCATTTATTAATCTTAATATTAAGTTCAAAATTTACTAATACATTATTAAAATTAAAGTTGTATCTGTTAACATTAGTTAATGTACTGTGAATTAACATGAACACGAACATTTTTATTAACTAACATTAAAAAAGGTTAATACACGCTGTAAAAATATATTGTTCATTGTTAGTTAATGCATTAACTAATGTTAACAAATTAGACCTTATTGTAAAGTGTAACCAGAACTTTTTATGGTCTATAAGGATTTTTAAAAATGATTTTAATGATCTATAGGCATTTGTGAAATAATTATATAAAACTGTATTACCAGTACAGTACATATGAACTTATTTTACTTTATTTTTATTTGTTTGTTTGTAATTCTAACTAATTGAACTGAGCAGTAAAGGATCAGTCTTTAAAGATTTCTTATTCTATGACTCCATCTGGTGGACAACCTTAGTATTACAGCCTTCATCTGTCAGCTGAAATTTCTGGTAGTTTTTTAATTTTCTGTTGGTCCCTGAGCGTTATAAATGTATGAAACTAAGCTTGTTTCCTAAGAATGACTTGCTCTTCATATGTAAAAAGTTTGGAAGAGTTTGGATAATGCACTTTAAAGATATAAGAAAATTACTGTTATCTTTTTTACTGTTAATTTAATAAATCGCCATGGCAACATCATTCAATATATCCAAAATTCATTCGCAATTTAGCATCTTCAGTATCTTGGCATCATGTTGACAAAGTTTAGCGTGAATTGCATGATTCTTGCATGATTAGAGCGCCTCCTCCACACCCATTTCTGAGCTTTTGTCAATGTCTAACTATCATTAATACTGGTATATGTATCCAGTTTCATGAAATTCTAAGCATGTTAAGTGCCTTAAAAACACCTGAAAAGAATATTCAATTTTGACATGTTGCCATGGCAACATTATTTAAGATATCAAGAATCCTTTCGCAGTTTTACATTTGCCGTGTTTTGACATTATTCTGATGAAGTTTGAAGCAAATCGAGTAAAAATAAGAGGTTGATTTAAAAGCATTTTAAAAGTGACACACTTCCTGCTGCCAGTTGGTGGGGCTACAACTTTTACTCATAATAGTCACATCGATGTGATCAGCATCCTACAACGAACAAACTGCTGAAGTTTCATCAAAATCAGGCAATGTACGTGCAAGTTATTAGACACTTCCTGTTTCCTATTTTTTGCCATAATTTTATCGCCTCACCACAGCCAAACCATTTGATATATCAAAAGTCCCTTCACAAGTTACCATCCCCAATGTCTTGAGGTTATGTTGACCTAGTTTGGTGACAATCGGATGAAAAACCTAGGAGAAGTATTAAAAAGTTTGATGCATGTGCTTATACCCTGAATAGCTCACTTCCTGTTGGGCGGAACATATGACATGCAGTGTGAAATATGTTCAGCTCAGTGAGATCTATATGTACCGAGTTTCATGTATATGTGCAAGTATGTATGTATTATACAGCAAGTTTTCTGACTGGGTTCCAGGGGGCGCCGTATGGTCCCAGACTCTGCAGTGTCCTAATGACCGCAGATTCCAATGTGTGTGCCAATTTTCAAGAGTTTTTGAGCATGTTAAGGGCCCCAAAAAGCCCTGGATAGGAAGGAAGGGCAGTGTGCATGCACAGAGGGAAGAGAGGAGAGGCGCGCTCGGCTTTTAACAGCGGCGGTGACGAGGCTCCATTCACTTCAGGTGTGCCTCATCACACGCTGCCAGACCTGTTTATGTTTATGTCTTTTGTTTTGTTTGTAAATAAAAACAGCTGCTCATTCATCGTCTCAGGCTAATATAGCCAAATCTTAATTCTGCACTTTTTTTTTTGTCCTTCTTAATTCAAAATAAAATATAAATTCTGATAATCTCATGTTGCTAATCTCAGGTTTGTTTATGCGATAAACTCATGGACACAAGAAAAATATGTTGTTACCTAGTTTTGTCGCAGCCATGATATAAGGATATCAACAAAATGATGTCGTGGCCACAACATATTATCACGTTCCCACAAGTTGTGGCCACAACAAATCTAATTGAACCGAACATGTCCCTTCCCAGTCACCATACTTTCCTTTATATAATTTAATCAATTTAAATAACACGTGATTTCCATGTTACTATCAGGTACAACATTTAGTCATGGCTTGATTTACTGAGGCATAAATAGCAGTAAACAATTTTGTGACATGAATGTCTGACTGGAGGGCCGTAGCTAGGGCAGACGTTAAAGACTCAAAACAGGTGGAACAACTCAGGACTCGAGAATCAATGGTACGGCTCTTGCGATTTCCAATTTGGTTTGTTTCCACGTCTTATGTGGCCAATTTCCATATACGAGCTCACTTTATCTCACGCCAAGCACCTGGAGAGACTGGTGAGTACACAAGTGAGGAAATGGATTGGGCTACCAAGATGCCTTAGCAACATAGGGCTGTACGGCAATGGAGATCTCTCTCTTCCATGCTGCTCCAACATTGGCGACAGGGAGGAAATGGAATCCAGTTCCAGCAGTTGCTGATGCAAAAGCAGCCCTCAGACACTGGGATATTGTGGGGCAAGTCCAATATGGCAGAGGGGAACTTGGGTTGGGAATAATAACACCTATGTGGCAAAAGGCAACACCAGAGCAGTCTCCCAAGCCCAACAAGGCCGCTGGATGAGGTGGGAAGGTAAAGAACGGCGTAAAATCACCTGGAGTGAGCTGTGAAGCATGGAAACAAACAGGCTAAGTTTCATCATTAGAGCCACATATGATGTGCTGGCCTCTCCAACAAACTTAGGTATGGTGTGGACAAGACCCAGCCTGCCACCTGTGTGCAGCCCTGGCAAACCTCAGACATATTCTGGTGGGTTGTAAGAACAGCCTGATATAGGGAAGGTACACATGGGTCCACAATCAAGGACTGAAGTTCTTGGTGGCAGCAATAGAGATCAAGAGAGCGTCAACAAACGCCATCCACCAAAATGCCAAGAAAACCTTACCAAAAAGGCAGTCCTTTGTTAGGGAAGGGGAGAAAAAGTGGGCTAGACAGTCCCTGTGTCTGGGAAATGGGAGTCGACTTAATCCACAGGCTCACTTTCCCATTTGAAATTGAAGTCACCGATCTGCACCCAGACCTGGTTCTCTGGTCCAACTCCAGCCGGATTGTCATCATATTCAAATTGACAGTCCCTTGGGAAGAGGCCATTAACGAGGAAGAAGCTGCGATTTGCCAACTTTGCAGCTGAGGCAGAGGAGGGGGGCTGGACAGTGAAAGTATACCCAGTGGAAGTGGGCTGCAGGGGCTTTGTGGCTCAGAGGACAGGTCCAGCAGAGGATAGTCAGGGAACTTGTCACTGTTGCCGAAAGAAGCAGCTACTGGCAGTGGCTGAAGCGGATAGACACAATTTGGGCTGCCAAATTACCATGTAAGAAAGTGACACACACCCGGGTCTCATCAGCTTGTGGTGGGCCTGCCTAGGCTGAGGGTGTCTTGTGATAAAGGGACGAAACACCCAATGAGGCTGGAGTACACAACTGATGATGTGTTGCATTGGTGGAAACACCATACAAAGGTCATTGGCAACATCACCTCAACAGAAGGTATCTTTCACCCAGGCTAAAGTTCGTAGAAAAACTGGGATCTGATGGACATTGGATAAGGTGTCTCACTGGCAACATCCATAAAAGATAAGTACACATCATGTGCAGCATGACATTTCATCAAAACATCAAGGAAAGTGGATCCCCACCTGATGACTGCAGTGAATAGTTGTACCATCTTCATCTATCCATCTTATAATGCTAGTCCTTTATCTTATTGTTCCCCAGTCACGCATAAAGCAATTATAAATTCACAACTGATTATTGGGTATGGAGGCAAGAACCATGGACATGGCATTAGGCCATGATCCTGGATTCTTGCTGAACCAATATCAGAGCGTAACAAATGCTGCGTCTCACTGTCTTCTGTGGTGTGGCTAAATAGTGCTGAATATTAGGATTATAACACCTTAAAACTTGGATCTGATGGACATTGGATAAGGTGTCTCACTGGCAACATCCATAAAAGATAAGTACACATCATGTGCAGCATGACATTTCATCAAAACATCAAGGAAAGTGGATCCCCACCTGATGACTGCAGTGAATAGTTGTACCATCTTCATCTATCCATCTTATAATGCTAGTCCTTTATCTTATTGTTCCCCAGTCACGCATAAAGCAATTATAAATTCACAACTGATTATTGGGTATGGAGGCAAGAACCATGGACATGGCATTAGGCCATGATCCTGGATTCTTGCTGAACCAATATCAGAGCGTAACAAATGCTGCGTCTCACTGTCTTCTGTGGTGTGGCTAAATAGTGCTGAATATTAGGATTATAACACCTTAGCTCTATTATGAAAAAAAAGAACATTCAGGTAGAACTTTACAGATAGACAGGTAGAACTGAATGTACATTAGTCCTTACTTATCAAAAATCACTGATCGTAGATTAGGCATTAGAATTAACAGTTACTTACATGTTACTGCATTATTTTCATATCCTCATTTTTCTGTAAGTCTTTTTGCAAAGTCTGTTGAATTGTGACTGGTTTACCAAAGAATCCACAGTGAAATGAACCAAACAAACAAATAATACTCTTCTTAGACATTAACATGTAATGTTATTTTTAGTCCAGTGGTCCTACTGTATTTCTCCTGCCTGTAACTTCACTAATGTGCTCCAGTAGGTGCCTGTTTCTGTACAGGCCTGTAAGAAAAAAAACAACTCAAGTTGTTTTGGGAGCTGTCACTGTTTCTGTTAGTTTGGACTTTCTGTTTACACCGTTGTCACCATTTTGTTAGTTGTCATGTTTTTTTTTCATGGTTAGTTTTCATGGTGTGTCTAGTCATTATCCTAGTTTGGTCTGTGTATTTTAGTTCCTATCTGTTCAGTGTTAGTTGGTTGGGTTTCGTTAAAGGGGTCATATGATGCAATTTCAAATGATCCTTTCTCTTTGGAGTGTTACATGCTGTTCGTGCATAGATAAGATCCCTAAAGTTGCAAAGACTAAAGTCTCAAACCCAAAGAGATATTCTTTATGA
>NW_015546143.1:716721-722997 GCF_001515605.1 Sinocyclocheilus anshuiensis | reverse complement strand
GCATAAAGAAGATCTGTAAAGTTGCAAAGACTAAAGTCTCAAATCCAAAGATATTCTTTATAAAAGTTAAGACTTGTCCTAAAATGCCTCTTTTAAACACGCCCCCACATGTCTACGTCACTGTGTGGGAAGATTTGCATAACACTTCCCAAATGTTCACGCAAAGAAATAAAGGCATAACTTTTATTCTCGCTGTAGTATTGTTGTTGCCGCATGCCACCATGTCGTGGAGACGCTGTGTGTTTCGTTGTGAAAGCGAAACTGCTTTGTTTGGCCTTCCAAAAGAGGATGATATCCGCTTCGTCATGCCTAGAGCTGATCCGTGCTGGTCGCTGAGGAAATACATCAACTTCGCGCTGTGGATCGCTGGATCGGCTTTCACCGTGGACGAAGCGGAGTCCAGCCCGGGGTCGTCACATTTGGTTGCCGCAAGCCCGCCGGCCATTCCTCACTCAAGCCCGCCGGCCGCCGTTCACTCAAGCCCGCCGTGTGTGACGCTGTGTGTTTCGTTGTGAAAGCGAAACTACTTTGTTTGGCCTTCCAAAAGAGGACACAACTAGAAATCAGTGGTATTTGTCACTCCTGTCATGACCCCGGAGGTCGTTCCCCTGTCCGCCACGCTCCATGTGTTGGGAGTTGCGCTTTGATATGTGTGGGCAGCATACACCTTCCCAGAATGCCCCTCTCCGTCACGAATTCCCACCCAGCCTCCCTCTCCCACCTTCTCTCATGAGTCGTCTCTGGCTTCGCTTCGTCCCTTCAACCCTCCGGCTCCGTTGGGCTCCTCCCTCCCTCCAGCTTTACCTTGGTCCTCTGTCGCTCTGGCTCAAAAGCGGCACCATGGGCCGCCTTCCTTGCTGCGTTCTGGGTCTCGCCTTGGTCCTCTGTCTACTCTGCCCTGGCTCCTTCCTCCGTCTTCACCACCTGATTCATCCTGCTCCAAGTCCCTCCTGTCTTCTCCCTGGCTCCTCCCTCCGTCTGATCCTCCCTGGTCCCTTCTGGTTCCCTCCTGGCTCCTCCCTCCATCGTTGCTGCCTTGGCATGAGGTTGCGCCTTCGGGGAGGGGGGAGTACTGTCACAGTTTCTGTTAGTTTGTACTTTCTGTTTGCACCGTTGTCACTGTCTTGTTAGTTGTCATGGTTTTTTATTTGATTTTGTCATTCAGTTCAGGTGTGTCTAGTCATTATCCAAGTTTCGTCTGTGTATTTTAGTTCCTGTCTGTTCAGCGTTAGTTGGTTGTGTCCCGTTAATTTTATGTGTGTCTCCAGCCTCTCCTTTTGTGGATTTACTTATATGTGAATTTACAGATGGTTCTCAACCAGAATAATACTTTTACCGCCACCTTACCCTTACGGCAACATTAGGAATGTGTATTTGCTGCATTTTGTAGGTGTTTGTCGAATAATAGTCTTCATCTAAAAACAAACAATGAAAAAGTATAGAGTGGCATCAGCTAGTGGGTAGGTCATCAAAATCAACATTAAAACTTTCACAATAGTTTAGAAGACAGGATTTCAGTATTAGGTATTTGTTATAATGATACATATTTCTGTTGCGCAAACATATTTCCTGTATAAAAGACTGTGTCTATAACCGTTTTCAAGGGGATGTAGTGTATATGGTTCTTAATTGCAATCACATTACAACAAGGTCGCATAGCTCCTCTAGAAAATCTGCCAAAAGCGGACAAAACAGAAGAAATGTAGCACTCGGTACATGATTATAATTATGAACTATGGGAAGTACACGCAGTCCTAGGCTTTAATGTCCAGCGGGAATGTTGAAAGAAACGAGTACTACAAATAAAACGCGAACATCATCATCAGCTGTCTGAACAAGAGGTCTAGATGTAGCGGCGTAAGAAAAAGTCATTTAAAACAACGTTTACAAAAATATACCCAAATGATCACGAGTGGTTTTTCTGTGCTCATATGATAATTTTCTTAGTGGTTTGGTCTCTTGAGTTACATAGGGGTTTTGCTCTCACAAAATTCCTTTATATTTTGTGTCTGTAGCCTTTTCAAGAGCGTGGCACTTTTAACAACCTCAAACTTTACTGAATGTGTAGCTTTGAGCTCAATGGTGAGATATGTTCCAGTTGTAATAGTTGCATGTGTAAATCAGCAAGCCTTACTCTTCGTGTTGATGGTTTATCGTATTTATATGGAGATGCGTCATCCGTAATCCTGATCATCTGACTTAGTAAAATGTCAGTCAAAGTAGATCAAGAGAGGTTTTTCTATATTCTGTGTGCAATATGGTTTTCTTATATGATGTAAACACTTTCTGAGGTGTCCTGAATTTACAACTGTGCCCCTCATAGATCTTGTTTGGATATTATCTTTGGGGTCTGTAGGGGAAAAGTATGGACGATAAGATTCATTCTATATCTATGTGAGTGCATAATAATAATAATGATAATAATAATAATAATAATAATAATAACCTAAGAAAATGGTAATAAACAGTTGAAACAAGCTCGGCTGAAACATCTCTTTAATTTCATGTTGGATGGTGAAAAATCCACAGTCTGATGCATTAGAAAAAGTATTAGAAAGGCATGAACCCATGATACACGAGCAAAAATCTTGAATAAAATGAATGTAAAATTTGTTTTCTTTGTACGGTTAAGAAGCTTCATCTAGACCCCCGCATTATTTAGACCCCCAAATAAGACCAGTTCCACTCGGATAATGAACACTTCAGGGAAAAATCATTTGAAATGTAGGTTTGTCAAAAAGAAAGAATAATATTTTATCTGGTTTAGTTTTATTTAAAAATAAATCAATAAAATAAGTAAAATCCCTTTCTTAAAAACATTGTGTCAAACTTATTTTGTAGCCTGATTCTGGTCTCGTCGTGTATTGACCACATATTTATCAGACTTATAAAAGCAGTGTGAACCTTCGTAGAAGTATTAAAGTAAGTCTTATAAAACAAAGAGATCCGATTAATGACATTGTGTCAGAACACAACTGTATGAAAATGCATTTGGTAACCTTTTATTCAAATTTTCAAGCTAGATTAAAAGAGTATAATACAAATTGCGCAATACTTGATTTTGGGAAAAAGTTGGAAAACTATCTTGTAGTGTTTTCAACCATGGCCGGCGGTGCTGCCCTGAGCGGTTGACCTTCCTGAATGGTGTGTGTGTGTGTGGGTGGGTGTTGAGGAACTTTTTGGAGTTGGCATTCCCTAAAAACGCTGCAACAACATGATTCTTTTGTAAAATAATGTTATGGCCTCATATTTACTAGAAATTAATTGAATCTTTGTAAAAATAAGAAAAGTAAAGTCATATACGTGAAACACAGTCCACCTTAAAATGTAACATATTGTATATAGGTTTTAACGGTGTAGGCATTTTCTACCACAGGATATCAGGAGTCTGGTGTGGTGTGCGCTTTTTCATTTAAAATGCATTTGGTAACCTTTTATTGACATTTTCAAGCTAGATTAAAAGAGTATAATACAAATTGCACAATACTTGATTTTGGGAAAAAGTTGGAAAACTATCTTGTAGTGTTTTCAACCATGGCCGGCGGTGCTGCCCTGAGCGGTTGACCTTCCTGAATGGTGTGTGTGTGTGTGGGTGGGTGTTGAGGAACTTTTTGGAGTTGGCATTCCCTAAAAACGCTGCAACAACATGATTCTTTTGTAAAATAATGTTATGGCCTCATATTTACTAGAAATTAATTGAATCTTTGTAAAAATAAGAAAAGTAAAGTCATATACGTGAAACACAGTCCACCTTAAAATGTAACATATTGTATATAGGTTTTAACGGTGTAGGCATTTTCTACCACAGGATATCAGGAGTCTGGTGTGGTGTGCGCTTTTTCATTTAGCTTGATCTGTGCTTTTTAAGAGCAATTAAATATTCTCAGGATAAAGACCTCACATGTGATGTTTCATTCAAGCACGGTTTACGACTCAGCAGGTATTCAAAGAATGCGTTTCATGGTGACATGGACGTTTTTGGAAAGTCTTTTCACATGTCTTTAGTTGACTTAAACTTTTTAAATGAACCGGAACGTTATGGGGGCTGGTGCCTACAAAAGTCATAAAATCTCTCTTCAAAGACCAGCATACAAAGCGGGTACATCACATATTGTAACTTTCTACATATATTTTTCAGTAGATAACCAATAGTATATTGATAGCATATGATATTTATCACACTGATAAAGGTCGTTTCAGAATAATACGATCATATACAACTATATAAGTGTAGAACTAGATCATAGCTACATGCTCACCCTAGTAATAATCTAAGATATGGACAGTTTTTTTATTTAGCCTTTTAAGCTGGAATATGCTTTGAAATAAGATAAATAAAATAAATATTTTTTTCCATGGCATAAACAGCCCGCACGATAATGATTTAAAATATGTGAAATAATTTATAAATATATGTAATTGTAAGGCAAAACATGTTTGAAATGTTGTTTGTAAGGTGATGGTGGATAACGTAGAATGGCAACCGTTAGTTCGAATAATTAACATAATTTAATTAAATTACATTATAACAATATTTTAAGTGTATTTTTTTTTATGCTACATTGTGTGTGTGTATGTGTGTGTGTGTGTGTGTGTGAGAGAGGGTATTAAAACTTTGAAAATTATGCTTAAAATAAGAAAACTTTAAAGAATCTAAAGTGTTTGATGTGTAATAAATCTAATATAAATTATAATTTTGTTGAAATTCACCGGACTTCAGATGTAGTAGGGATACTGCTTATTTAAACTATACATTAATGTTACACTTTGAAATAGATGTAGCCCATTTACTTGCAGATCATGCGGTCTGGAACTCCTCCCTCACTGTGAGGGGGCTGAAGCAGTCCATCAGTTTCACATAGGAGAATACCCCTAGAGGACCTGTGAGATTTTGTTTACGATTCAAATTAAACTAAATGTATTTTTGTAAATCACTCATTCATATTTGGACCTCTTAGCACTCTAAAAATGTAAGGTATAATTTTTCATATTTATTGCGACCTAAAACTATTAAATGTTTATATTATACAGCGTGTTATATATAATCACTGGATACGTTTTGACATTTGTGTTTTTCAGTATCTTAAAAAATATATTAATGGCTAAAGTCTGATTGTACTGTATTCAACACGAGCTGAGCTATAATAATATGTGAGCAGTGTGAATGTACATGTTTGCAAAAACAACGTTTATGTGTAGTTAGTGAAAAACTAACATTTTCGTTTAAAATGTGTTTTCTAAGTTCAATAAACTTCAATAAATGATGAATACTTGATTAAATGTATGATTTGCTTCAGTAACATGCTACTATGATGTCATATATTTTATTATTTAAAATAGAGATAAGACTCTTTAGCGCGAAATGTTTATGTATGTGCGTGCTTGTTTATATGACTTATCAGGACACAAGTTTGTATAATTACTCTGATATATCAACGTAAATTTGGTTTATGATGAAATTTCTGAGTTTTGAGTCCTCATAATTAAGATTGCTTACAAACAACATTAAATAAAAAATGTAAGTATGTGCAGAAATTTTTGTGTGATGGGTAGGTGTTTGTACAGTACAAAATCATTACGCCTATGGAGTGTCCCCAGATAACAAAAACCAAGGCGTGTGTGCGTGTGTGCGTGTGTGTGTGTGTGTGTGTGTCAGCATGACCGCCTCAGACTGACATTTCACTTCTGTTAGTGAGAAGAGCTCAAAGCAGGATTTAATTTTCCAACTTATGTACATTTTGTAAACATTTTACTCAAGGGTATGAACGTCATTGGCCCAAGAATAATGTAAAGCGTTTTTATTGTCAAATGGAACTATAGTAAATGTTTATTTTTTATAAAGTATGTTATGTATAATCACTGGTGCCCTGGAGATGTTTTGACATGATTGTACATGTTTGTGTTTTTGCGAAAACGACGTTTATGCGTAGTTCGTGAAAAACTACAATTTACATTTAAATGCTTGTTTAAAATGTGTTTTATAAGTTCAATAAACATAAATAAATGTTAAATACATGATTAAAATGTATGATAAATGATTTGCTTTGCTTTAGTAAAATGTTTGTTACTACGATGTGTTTTATAAGTTCAATAAGCTTAAATAAATGTTGAATAGTTGTTTAAAATGAATGATTTGCTTTAGTAACATGCTGTCATATTCTTTAAAATGGGGATAAGTCTCTTTTAGCCTGTAATGTTTATGTGTGTGTGTGTGTGTGTGTGTGTGTGTACCTGGTATTTATCACGTTATGGGGACCAAATGTCCCCACAAGGATA
>NW_015546143.1:712894-714273 GCF_001515605.1 Sinocyclocheilus anshuiensis | reverse complement strand
ATTATGATTCAAATTAAACTAAATGTATTTTTGTAAATCACTCATTCATATTTGGACATCTTAGCACTCTAAAAATGTAAGGCATCATTTTTCATATTTATTGTGACCTAAAAGCTACTATGATGTCATATATTTTATTATTTAAAATAGAGATAAGACTCTCTTTAGAGCGAACTGTTTATGTATGTGCGTGCTTGTTTATATGACTTATCAGGACACAAATTTGTATAATTACTCTGATATATCAACGTAAATTTGGTTTATGTTTGAGTTTGAGTTTTGAGTCCTCATAATTAAGATTGCTTACAAAAAATATTAAATAAAAAATGTAAGTATGTGCAGAAATTTTTGTGTGATGGGTAGGTGTTTGTACAGTACAAAATCATTACGCCTA
Source organism: Sinocyclocheilus anshuiensis (assembly GCF_001515605.1). Taxonomy (NCBI): domain Eukaryota; kingdom Metazoa; phylum Chordata; class Actinopteri; order Cypriniformes; family Cyprinidae; genus Sinocyclocheilus; species Sinocyclocheilus anshuiensis. The sequence goes on along the minus strand of NW_015546143.1, from coordinate 713,879 downwards.
TGGAGTGTCCCCAGATAACAAAAACCAAGGCGTGTGTGCGTGTGTGCTGTGTGTGTGGTGTGTGTGTGTCAGCATGACCGCCTCAGACTGACATTTCACTTCTGTTAGTGAGAAGAGGGATTTAATTCAAAACTTATGTACATTTTGTAAACATTTTACTCGAGGGTATGAACGTCATTGGCCCCAGAATAATGTAAAGCATGTTTATTGTCAAATGAAACTATAGTAAATGTTTATTTTTTATAAAGTATGTTCTGTATAAATCACTGGTGCATTGGAGATGTTTTGACATGACTGTACATGTTTGTGTTTTTGCGAAAACGACGTTTATGCGTAGTTGGTGAAAAACTACAGTTTTCTTTAAAATGCTTGTTTAAAATGTGTTTTATAAGTTCAATAAACATAAATAAATGTGGAATACATGATTAAAATGTATGATAAATGATTTGCTTTGCTTTAGTAAAATGTTTACTACGATGTGTTTTATAAGTTCAATAAGCTTAAATGTTGAATAGTTGTTTAAAATTAATGATTTGCTTTAGTAACATGCTGTCATATTCTTTAAAATGGGGGTACGTCTCTTTTAGCCTGTAATGTTTATGAATGTGTGTGTGTGTGCTTGTTTATATGAGTGACGTCACACAGACAGGCCCCTCCCACAATAGTTTGATTGACAGTAGCGTTTCAGCTCTGACTGGACTGGTGTCTTACCTTAGACCCGCCCTGAGTGATCTGTGAGCTTTCTGTTGTTGGATGTAATAATGAACATAGCAGTCGTCATTTACTCCTAACATCTGAGCCACTGAACTCGCAGTAGATTTCGTTTGTTTCTGAAGGGAATGCACCCCCGATCTGCCTAAATGCATCTATGTTCGCGTGAATCATTCATGATCCAGCATCATCTACAAAAGAAGTGAGTATAATGTTTTGTAATGAATCTTTGCAAATCGCCTTTCCTAATAATGTGCTAATTAGCAAGTTTCAC
>NW_015546143.1:697129-712563 GCF_001515605.1 Sinocyclocheilus anshuiensis | reverse complement strand
ATGTGTGTGTGTGTGTGTGTGTGCTTGTTTATATGATTTATCAGAGCACAAATTTGTATAATGACATGGGTATTACTCTGATATAACAACGTAAATTTCTGAGTTTTGAGTCCTCATAATTAAGATTGCTTACGAACAATATTAAATAAAAAATGTAAGTATGTGCAGAAATTTTTGTGTGATGGGTAGGTGTTTGTACAGTACAAAATCATTACGCCTATGGAGTGTCCCCAGAAAACAAAAACCAAGGCATGTGTGTGTGCGCGCGTGTGTATGTCTGTGAGAGAAAGAGAGAGAGAAAGAAAGTGAGGGTAAGGGTTAGAACGAGAGACAGAGGAGCTTTTCCTAATTAAACTTCTGGTTGGTTATCATCGCTCCCAGAATAATGCAAAGCATTTTTATTGTCAACTGAAACTATAGTAAATGTTTCTTTTTATAAAGTATGTTATATATAATCACATTTTATTTATTTAAATGAAGAGAATAATGTGTTTTATACGTTCAATAAACTTAAATCTTGAATACTTTTTTTAATTGCATGATGAATGATTTGCTTTAGTTTAAAACATGCTGTCATATATAATTATTTATTTCCATACTCTTTAAAATAGAGATAAGTCTCTCTTTAGCTTGAAATGTTTATGTGTGTGCTTGTTTATATTGATCAGAACACAAATTTGTATACTGACATGGTTATTACACTGATATAAAAATGCAAATGTGTTTATGAGGCTATTTCTTGAGTCCTCATAATTCGGATGGCTTAAAAACAATATTTTATTAAAAATGTATGTATGCAGAATTTATGTGTGATGGGTAGGTGTACAGTTTGTACAGTAAAAATCATTATGTCTATGGGGTGTCATAATGGAGTGTAGTAATACTCAAAATGATTGTCCTCATGAGCATAACAGCTTTTTTAAATTCTAAATTATACTAGATGTTTTTGAAAATATAAAAAAATGTAGAAAGTTTACTGTGATGGTAGGTTTAGGGGATGATAGTGTATAAAATTAATGAATATAATGTAAATCTAAATATTAAAGTTTCTAAATATGATGTTTATCTGTTCAACTGCTTTGTAACAACTTGTTTTGTGAAAAGATATAAAAAATAAAAGTGATTTAAATTGAATTGAATTATGTCAATGTAAAGTCTGCATAAAACATGACAATGAAATGTCCGGACATGTAGCCCCCAATAGCCCATATCGTTTGGCCTGTTAAATTATATATTTTGCCCGATCCTGGTAAAATGTACGACATTTTTATATTTTTAGCGATGACTAAAACTAGTGTAAATGTTTTGCTTTGTTTTATATCATGTGCGATCACATAATTAATTAATTTATTTTCATTTAAAAGAAGAGAATAAGACTCGGGACGATTGAATGTGCACACGTGCGTAAGAGAGAGAGAGAGAGACAGAGAGAGCGAGAGAGAGGGTTTTTTTTTTTTTTTAGAGGTTTTTGGGAAACATTTCATTCACGGAATGGTCATTCCTGCACTAGGAGGAAGACTTTCTCATGGAAAAATGTAAGAGGAATTGTATTTCTTTATTTATTGATTTATCCCCAATTTCATTATTAGTCATGTTACATATTTTATTTAAATTATTTTATTATGTTGAGAATCTTTTTAAATAGTCAACATATTATATGTGTGTGGGCACACATATTGTGATATGATTTCATGATCTGACAGAATTATTATTGGCCTTAAAACCGATATCTTTCTCACATCTCCCATAGAGTGAGAGAGAGCAAAAATGCCCTGACTTGGAATGCAACCGGACACACGGACCCCAGATGGGGAAACCCCCCAGATGTGGGAACGGACCATTAAAATCTACAAAAACATTCCTCAGGAGTTCATTTATCTCCTGTCATCCGCTGGACACATACATACATCTGAACAAACATCATATGTCTTCCCCCGGAGGTCATAGGTTGACGTCGGAATTTCACATATGCCCTGTTTTCACATCTGACCATCTAACAGGTCACGAGGTCAACCAACGTGGGTGGTCGTGACATGGGGGAGGGGCCGCGTGGGGGAGGGGAAAGGTCAAAAGGTCAAAACCATCAATCAAATTGACATAAGCACCATTTTACATACTACTCAGATAACTCCAACAGTTGTTGTTTTTTTTTTTGGCAAAAACAGATAACTCCACATTTCTTGTTTCAGAGTTAAACAAAAACACTCGGGTAATCTTTGTAATCTCCTAAAACAATGTAGATACCTGAACTGTTGTGATTACACGCGATAGGGAGCTTTTCCCTCACCACTGTAACGTGCTGCTTTAGCAAAGTTCTGTGAAAAAGCTTCCATCCACTGTCGCCTTTGGCTTGCTTAGTTGGGGACACTTGACAGATTGCACAGACACTATTGGACGAGAGCTGAACTGGATGATGACATCACTGAATCATCAATTAGCTGGCTTTAGCTGAAAAATGACTCCGTTATTGTCTTCTTGCATTATTGACAAACTATTTTCCTGTTTGACACTGTAAAGCTGCTTTGGCATAACCAGTATTGTATAAAGCACTATACAAATAAAGGTGACTTGACTTGACTTATGCACGTATTTTCATTCTCAACTGTTTACGTTCAGTTATTACATAACTGACAAGGGTTTATGTGAATAATCACCAAATGCGGCGGCATTTTGACACATTTTTGCATGTATTTGACCCAGGGCCGCTGCTGGTCAAATGGGTGCCCAAAGCAGGATTGTATTGTTGGGCCCCCCTCCCTCAAATATTATGGAAGTAAAAACAAACAAACAATAAAAAAAAAATACACCTACTATAGGGGTCAAAATAGAACTTTAATAAAATATAAAAGTAAATAAATAAATAAATTGTATTATTTACAAATGATTTTTTTATGATTTTATTAATACAGTTGTCTGTATATCTGTATTAATATAGTCTCAAGCATTCAGAAATCATGCAAAAGAAAACTAAGCAGTTTTACAAAACCATGGTTAATTTTTGTAAGGGTTGTGATGTCCACATGTTTTTTGTTGAAGAAATTATAGTGGCTGTGTCATCTATATATAGCAAAAAAGGTGGCCAAAAAGTAAAGATTAAGTGGATATTTGAATTCAATGTTTGGTCAATAGTCTATTAAACAAGGATTTGATTGTCCTGTAAGTGTAGCAGCATCAATTACATGGCCTTTGGATCCCATTGCAGGCATTTGTAATAACATGTAATGTACATAAATTGTTTATTTTGTATTACATTATGTATTTTAACAGTGCTATTGAATGAAACCATATAATTATTAATTAACCAATCATTATGGCATCATTGTTTTTATATAATGCATTTTAAGTCATTTGAAAGGCTATTGTTGGCTTAGGTCTGTTTTTATAACCACAAAAAATAATCATCTTAATACTTCTTTGTAAATTATTATTTGAAGTAACAAAACCATGATTAATTTGCGGTTACCGTGGCTACAAGAACCATGATTTTTGGTTTTATTCGTGTTAAAACCATAATGTTCGTAAGGGAACATGGAAACTCTGAGAGAATATTAGATTCGTTGGTGGTGGTGAAATTATTACCGACATTAAAACACATTATTAACGTCAACAGCCAAAAAAAGTTTCACAGGACTATGTATGTGCCTGAAAGTGATGCACGGGCTCCGTTTTCCCTTTTTTTTTTTCTCTCGGCGCCGGATTGCTGATGTCTTTTCACGGGCATAGTTGTCCATCAATTTTGAACATTTGCATTCAGCCGCAAACATGAGGTGTGAGCGGTCGCGAGCGCGGATGCGGGAATGGCGCGTCACGGTTTTTTTGAGCAACTGGGATGGTGCCCCCCTGGGAGTTGGTGCCCTACGCAAACTGCGTACTCTGCGTATAGGGAGCGGCGGTACTGATTTGACCATTTAGGCACGCTCCTTAAGCTAAAAGTAGACTTTACATGTCAGTGTTCTGTTCCGTGTCGGAGTGCATACACAGAAAGCTTCCTGAGGAACAGCACAAGTTCTCTTTCATGCTTTTAAAGACATTAATAAATCTAATAAAATTTAATAAATCAAGCACCTCCCATTTTGGGAAAGTCATGTTACAAGATTTTACTGATTTGCACGTGAAATTGGGCTTTTATGGAGGAGCAAAAGCGCACCGCTGGAAAGGGGGTGGAATGGTGCAATAATCATTTTATCTCGATTGCTGTATTTTCATAATCGTTGGACTCCACTCCATTTAGAACACAAGTCATCACCCTTCTGGCGCTCCCCAATTAAGATGGCGAGCAGGGTCCCAAACCACTCTGCCCGGTTCAGGCTCTTAGAGTGTACCTTGAGTGCTCTGGCCTGTTTAGACACTCAGAACAGCTCTTTGTGTGCTTCGGAGGCCGCTCTAAAGGGCTGCCGGTTACGAAGCAGAGACTATCCACTATCTCGCTGGATAGTGAATGCTATAGCCTTGGCTTATGCCTCAGTGGGCTTGCAGTGCCCTATAGGTGTGAGGGCCCACTCCACCAGAGGAATGGCCTCCTCCTGGGCTTGGTCCAGCGGGATTTCTATTGGTGATATTTGTGCGGCCACCAGCTGGTCGTCACTGTCTATTTTATCCAGGTTTTATAACTTGGACGTCCCTGCCCTGCAGGCATGGATTTTGTCCGCTTAATTCTACCTAATCCCCTTATAAGTGGAGAGGGTTATGTTAAGTAGTCCTCAGCCTAAACGGCTTGGGTCTCATTATTGGCTCATACTTGCAGGAGCCCTCAGTAAGAGTGCTCTGAGGCTGAGCTTGCAGGGCTGCTTCGTTCTGCACATGCTTATAGCATGATGCTATTGGATGCATTCCTCATAAGCATGTCAACGCAATGGGAGAGACTGTTCGAAAGGGAACGCCCCAGTTACTAACGTAACCTTGGTTCCCTGAGATAAGGGAACAAGTGTTGCGTAGGCTGCCGTGCTATAAGGCTGCACATGATTCGATGACTGTCGCTTCAGTCGAAATATTCTGATGAAATGGCGCTCCGAGCCGGCTTATATAGAGGCCCGCTCCTCCCCTTTTGGTGGGTTGAAGCGCCATTGGTTCATGCAGCTACACGAACGTAAACAAATCATGGTTCAGGATCAGAATAAACGGGGCTTTTCCAGGGAGTGAACATCAGCAAGATGGCAAGCCCCTTTCCACACAATGTGTGGATTTTCATTCTGATGAGATCAGGCTTTGTCGACAACAAAGGATGCTTGTGCCTTAACCCTCTGGGGTCCGAGGGTGTTTTGGGGCCCTGGAGAAGTTTTGACATGCCCTGACATTTGTGCTTTTTTTCAGTTGCTTATAAAAATTTTAATGGCTAAAGTTTAATAACACTGTAACCAGCACATACTGGGCTACAATAATATGCGAGCAGCATGTATGTACGTGATTGTGTTTTTGAGAAAACAACATTTATGCATGCTTAGTGAAAAACTAAAATTTTAAAGTCACTGAAATAAGGCCATAAAACGCATACAGAACATTTTTTCACAATACTTTTGAGAACTGGATCTTGAAGTCTAGATCTTTTGCTTCAAAATTATGTGAAAATCATCTTACTCATTCACAGAAAACAATATATTGATTTAAATTTTCTAAGACACTTTTTGTGTAGAAAAGGTATATGAGAAGAGGCGTGAATGATCATGCATAATGCTATGATTCACACCTGAGAAGACAAAGGCCAGCATAATGAGCTGCATAATGAGGCTTTCAGTCAGGCACGTGACTGAGAGGGAATTGCTACAAGAAAGAATGTGAGGAAAAAATAAATTTATATATTTTTTGTTTGTAGTTCATTTAGAATATATATAACTATCACATAAAATAATTTGAGATTAACTTGCCATTGCAGTTAAACAGTTTATTAGGAACAAAAAAAAACACAAGAGTCAAGACGTGCCATATCCAAAATATCCAAAACAGCGGCAGGAAACTTGAACAACATCTTGAAGAGACTCATGGGAGTGTGTGCATCACATGGTCTTAGCTGTGGTCCAGGTTCCTGTGCGGGCAGGAATCTCAGAGCCTGTGGAACATGTCAACATCAGTCTCTGTTTTCCATGACCGAGTGGGCTGGGCTGCTCTGCTTTGGCTCTCTTTTGGCGCTTTTCCACTGCGTGGTAGGACTCTGCTCGGCTCAGCACGGTTTGCGTTTCCACTGCAGTTCAGTACCGCTTTAGAGTGGGCGGGATTATTCACATGTCATTATAGTTGCGTCGCCTCTACTACCACGACAGAGGAACGTCTGTTCTTCCGCAACAGACAATAAAACTTTTTGGTTGTTAAAAAAAGGTGCGCTCGTTCCAAACAGTTGCGTTCAATCCTTCGCTGGCTGTGTTGATTTAAATCTAGCGGTTCTTTTGTGTTTGTGTCGCAAGTTCAGTGATGCAGGTAGAGATTCTCTCCGGCCAATCCGTGATCAGCAGAGTTTACACGTCACGTTTTGGTAATGCTACAGTTCACTTGGAACCCCAACCGAGGTGGTACTAAAAATAGTACCAGGTACCAGGTACTGTACCCAGTGGAAAAAACCCAAAAAGTGAACCGTACCGAGCCGTACCATGCAGTGGAAAAGCGCCATTTGCAACAGGTTCTTTTACACTGTTATTCTCACATCTGAAATGAAAAAAGTAAGCATGCTGTTTACACAAACTACATTATTAACATTATTGTGATCTTCACTGATACTAGTACTAATTTATCGAAACAAAGAACACAATTACCACATAGCAAACATATTTTACCATACAGCAAATAAATCAAATGAAAGTAACATCTGTAAAATAGTGACTGCACACTTATAAACAGCACTACCTCTTGTGGAGAGGGGGTAACATTAACATACAGTAACCCCCATACAGGAACTGCTTTGTTCTCCCTCAAGCTCATCGTTTGTGGAAGGCAGGAATGAGGACTTCAGCATTCCATTGATCAAAGACTGATCCAATCACCATGTGCTCTTTCACTGATCACAGTTCTTCATTCTATTTTAAGTGTGAATGACCTCAGACTGACCAAACCGGTTTTGCCTTGTGGCTGAAGCCACAATGGAAAGACACATCTTCACATGCATTCACACAAAATGGACACTGTATATACTTAATGAGTGCTGTTTGTGACACAACATTGAATGCAACCTTACCTATTAAGGTATATACTGTATATATGAATTCATGGGTCAATGATCAGCATTACCCATTGATGTTTGGTCTTCATATTTTAAGCACAATTTGTAAGTTAGTCTGGAATTGGTTTGGAAAGTGAATTATGCATAGGAAAAACCTTAAAGACTTGGACTTTAAACTATGGAAATAGACCTCATACCAGAGAGGGGCCATACCATGGCCACCTCCGGCAGCATCGGCCAATCAACACTGGATCTGAAAGGCGCCAAATCCCTCCTTCTCAGAAAAGATGAAAAGGTTTTCTTCGAGACAGAGAAGTGTACTAAGTACTAAGTTGTTGTTGTTAAGTGCTAAGCTAAGTTATAATAATTAATTAATAATAATAATGTTATGTGTTCTAAGCTGTGTTGCTACTACTGTAAGTGCTCTAAGAGCTAAGCTGCTAAGCTAAGTTGTTCTGAGAAACAAGGAACTTCTGCAAGAAGTGGATTTGGGGAGTTTGGAAACAGCAACAACGACCACAATCTTAGTGCCTCCCATCTTCTGTAACAACTTCAGAACCTTCTCTCCAGTGATCCTCCGTTTGCGCGTTCCAAACTGCTAGGATCTTCTCTAACAACTTCCGAATCGTCTCGCTCTAAAAGCGATCCTTTTAGATTTATTTTTTTGGCATTTCTGGCTTTATTGTGACAGGACAGTATTTCGACAAGAAGCAAAGTGGGAGAAAGTATTGATTTATTTATCAATAAATAAATGACAAAGAAAATATTTTTGTCTCATTTGTTTGATTGGGTTCTCTTTGTCTACTTTCAGGACTTGTGCGAAAATCTGATGATGAATTGGGTCTTATTTATGCAGAAATATAGAAAATTGTAAAGGGTTCACAAACTTTCAAGCAGCACTGTATATATATGTATATGTGTGCTCGTTTCTACTTTCGATAGATAAACGATGCCCATTTTGTTCCAATGCCATAAGACTTTGGTTAATCTTTGAAATTTGAATTTTTAAAAACTAAAATAATTTAAAATAATTTTCTAAAAATATTTATTTTGGGTTTTATTTACATATAAACAATTATCAACACACATACATAGAGCACATCATGTATGGTAAACACAGAAGATCAAACATACGTGCATGGTGCAGAAGAACCATGTTTGTTCTATTGCATGGTGCACACACAAGCTTCTGTGTTTGTGATGAACTGTGTGTATGTGTTTACATGTGAATAGAAATCCTAAATGAAATCTTTTTATTATATAAAATGATTGTTTCTCTTTAACAGACCTGTATTAAAGGGGTCATATGACGTTGCTAAAAAGAACATTATTTTGTTATATCTCACAATTCTAATAAGGAAAAACAACTCGTCATTCTCTCTTTTCCACTCGGCTGTTCTGGCTTTTTTCCCCTCAGATTTGACAAACTCACTATTTTTGAGTTAAGTCGAGTTATAAAGTCCGAATTAGGAGATATAAACTTGCATTTGCGAGAATAAAAAAGTCAGAATTGTGAGATAAAGTAAATAAATGTTATTTAAAATGTTAATAGTAAGGTTTAAATAATATTTCTAATGGTTTAAATAATAGTTCATGCTGTAACTGTAGGGCTAATACTGCAGACACATAAAGCGCTATATAAATGCATCATTCATTCATTCATTCATTCATTCAAAATAAAAGTCGAACACATCGGCCAAACAGAAAAACTTATCGGCCGATATTTGATAAAATTCCAAATATCCGCCGATATATCGGTCGACCACTAATTCTGAATATTAACCAGTCTTATGGGTTTGGAACAACGTGGGAGAGTATGTGATGATAGAATTTTCCTTTTTGGGTTGACTGTCCTTTTAACACTCTTTAAAGAAAGATTTCACCTTTTAAAGAGATTTTTCTTTTTCCTTTGAAGGTGCTATTTGTGGATGGGAATGGACTATTCCACTATCGGGGTGAGTGATGCAGTATCTTCTGAATAAATCAAAGAATCTTCAAGAACCCAGTAGGTAGTCCTCTCTCTCTGACTCTCTCTGTCTCTTATTTTCCATAGAGTTTGGTTTGGCATGTCATCTTGGTGTTCTGTCAGATCTGCCCTGTGTGGGTGTGGCCAAGAACCTTCTGCATGTTGAGGGAGTGGTGAGAAGTGAGGAGCACCAGTCGCAGGTCAGAGTCACGCCTGAATGCCAGGGAATGTCTACTGTATCTAACCTGTTTGTTTCTAAAATGCGCAAGATAGCACTCCTTTCATGTGCTTGACACCAAATACATTTTCATCAGTTAAAGGTTTAAAGATGATAATAAACCACTATATAATTCTGAATATAATTTATATTACAGTGAATTTTTGCAAGTCCTCATAATGTCTGATTTCACCAGTAGAGTTAAATACATGTTATTATTTTACAAATTATTGTATGTTTTATGTTATTATTTTTAAATTATTTTACTGGGTATGCACGTTTTTAGTATTTCAAATTAATGCAGAATCATGCAAGCTGTAAAAAAAACAAAAAAAAAAGCAAAACAATATTACAACAATAGACAATAATATGACTGTTAAATTGTTAAAACATGAAATAATAATATAAAACAATATAAAAGTATGCAGTATGTGCAGTATGTAATCAGTGACTGTGTAATTCTATATTTTCAGCAAAACAGAATTATGAATGTTTCTATATTAGTGTCACAATTTGATGATTTCAGTAATTATGTACAAAAATGAAAATATTTTGAAAATGCATATGACTGTTACATGACAAGAGGTGGAATTTTAATTTGTTATTCAGGTATATTTTGTCAATCAGAATTTTCTTTGGTCCATAATAAAAGTTTTAGCCTCATAGAGGACTCATTAAAGCTACAATGAAGACATTTTATATCAGTGTTCTTCACAGCAAAATGGATTTCAGTCAGACAACCCTACGAGTTTAGCAGTGAATGCAACTGTAATGCATCCACAATATAAGTGGCCAGTGGGTTTAGGTTTCAGGGCTTCCCTGAAAATCTCAGAAATCTCAGTACAGACTAAAGCTTTATCAGATGAAACAGCGGAGAGCAAGAATAGAATAGATATATTACTTATCAGTTAAATATTTTGAGATATAGCTATGCCTAACATTTCACCAGATACCAGAAATAGCACCTAAATGTTCTTCTGTTTACTTAATGAATCTTTCAGATTCAATTGTATGTACATATGTAACAGGATCCACCTTAGTTGTGTTTCTAAAATTCTCTTTGGCTTTTCTCTAATGAAAAGAATAATGCAGGAGATTTTTCGGGAATAGTGGTATTGCTGCTTAGGTGTTTAATCAATGTGAAGGACATGTCCATATCTATATTTGAGGGCTTTTCAGGTCCTGGAAACAAATGTACCTGTCATGAATGTATTGAAATATCTGGATTTATACATTGTATATTAATAGAATATGGTTCGAACTTAATCTAACTCACAATTATAGACAAACACAATCTGACTCAACTATTAAAGCACAAACAATTATATATATATAATTGTGAAAATGGGGGAAAATCACTTTATGAAATAAATATTTTTCTTTAATACACAATTATTGGTACCCCTTGAAATTCTTATGAGTAAAATATCTCTAAAGTATATTGCCATTCATATTTGCATTTTTTAGCACGCCAGGGTGACTAGGAAAATGAAATTACCCAGCCATGAAATATAAATATGAGGGAACACAAAGGCCAAATTCCCTTAATCATCCATCACAATGAGTATAACCAAAGGATAAAGTTCTGATCTGCAGCAAAAATTTGTTGAGCTTCACAAATTAGTAAGTGGCTGTAAGAAAAGAACTAAAGCATTGGAAATTCCCATTTACACCATCAGGGTAATAATTAGGAATTTCCAATCAACAGAAAATGTTACAAATCTGCCTGGAAGAGGATGTGTGTCTATTTTGTCTTAAAGCAAGGCAAGGAGGATAGTCTCCAAGGATCACAACTTGAGAATTGCAGAAAATAGTTGAGTCATGGGGTCAGAAAGCCAATTTCTTTTTAAAAATGAATCCTTTGTTTAACAGTTCTATCTGATTATTAGATAGACTTCTATCCATATTAGACAGAACTGAACGACGACAGCCAACAAGGGAGAATGTGAGTGGCGTGCGCTCAGGCGCTGTCGATCTCAGCGCCGTCAAAATAAAAGTCGAACACATCAAAATGCAGACACATAAAGCGCTATATAAATGCATCATATGAGTAAAATATCTCTAAAGTATATTGCCATTCATATTTGCATTTTTTAGCACGCCAGGGTGACTAGGAAAATGAAATTACCCAGCCATGAAATATAAATATGAGGGAACACAAAGGCCAAATTCCCTTAATCATCCATCACAATGAGTATAACCAAAGGATAAAGTTCTGATCTGCAGCAAAAATTTGTTGAGCTTCACAAATTAGTAAGTGGCTGTAAGAAAAGAACTAAAGCATTGGAAATTCCCATTTACACCATCAGGGTAATAATTAGGAATTTCCAATCAACAGAAAATGTTACAAATCTGCCTGGAAGAGGATGTGTGTCTATTTTGTCTTAAAGCAAGGCAAGGAGGATAGTCTCCAAGGATCACAACTTGAGAATTGCAGAAAATAGTTGAGTCATGGGGTCAGAAAGCCAATTTCTTTTTAAAAATGAAACAGCACCTACATGTTGATCAACAAAAGAAAATTCTCTCATCTAAAAACAAACTCCAGCATATTCATTTGCTAGACACTATTGGAACTTAAAACGGGACTGGGTTCTATGGTCAGATGAAACAAAAAAATTAGCTTTTTAGCAGCATACACTCAAGATGGGTTTGGTGCACACAGGGTTGAAAAAGTACCCATGTGTACAATGAAATATACTGCTGTATCTTTAATGTTGTGGGCCTATTTTTAGTGGATTCTATCAAATACGAATAGATAAAAAATCAAAACCTGACTGCCTCTGCTAGAAATCTTATATTGGGCCAAGGTTGGATTTTCCAACTGGACAATGATCCAAAAACAATCATCAAAATCAAAATCAAAGCAAAAATGGGTCACTGAGCACAAAACCAAGCTTCTGCCATGGCCATCCCAGTCCTCTGACCTGAACTCTATAGAAAATGAGTAGGGTAAACTGAATAGGAGAAGCACCAACATGAAATTGGGAATCTGAAGTATCTGGAGTGATTCCGTATGATGGAATGGTCACTGATTTCTTGTCAGGTGTTCTCCAAACTCATCAGGCATTATAGGTTAAGGCTCAGAGCTGTTATCTTGACAAAAAGGAGTTTGCAAAAACCATTGAATAATGGGGTATGATTAATTGTGGCCAATGTGTATTAAAGAAAAAAAAATTCATAATGAAATGTAGTGGGAAAAATATATATGTATGTAAATACTGTATATATTACTACGGTATATTATTCCATCTTTATTTGACCCTCTAACTCTAGCACTTTCCATTCTATTTTAATTCTACTTTATCTATATTTATCTTCTTTTTTTTATAAAAAAAAACACTAGCTTTATAGTGCATTGAATTTATTTAATACACGAGTTTCACAATTTGAGTTGAATTACTGAAATAAATGAACTTTTCCATGACAGTCTAATTTATTGAGATGCACCTGTATATATATATATATTTACATTACATTTACATTTACATTTAGTCATTTAGCAGACGCTTTTATCCAAAGCTATATATATATATATATATATATGTGTGTGTGTGTAACCCAGGGTAAATTTGGGTTACTGAATATATTTATAAATCTTTACGTGCCTGTTTCAATAGGACATATACACGGGTTTGTGTTTGAATGTAATTGTCCCTTTAAAAGTGTGAACCCCTTTATAAAGTCTGTATGCAAATACGGTTAAGAAAAGCCTTTCTTATCTGATTGGCTGTAAGAGTTATTGTTCCGCCTACTATACTGCAGAGAGGAATCTTATTGGATGATTAGTGGTCATTCAGAAAGAAAAGGAAAAAGAGCTGAAGTAACGGAGAAGAGCTGTGACACAGAATGATCGTTAGAGTTTTCTCTGGTAAAACCCACCGGTAAAGGGGTTATTTATTTGCATTGTGAGTGTTTTCGGCAGGAATTCACTTTATGAGTGTTTTTAACACGTTTTGTTTTTAGTTTGAGTGAGTTTTTCGGGACATAGTGTCACGCAAGACTGTACTCACCGTGTTTGTTTATGTTTGAACTAAAAGTTTGTTGAACGGTAGAGACTGTGGGTCAATCAGCTCCCTAGTTCAGTAGTCAGGGAACTGATCAGGGAGTCGATAGAGAGCCAGTGCAGTGTTGACAGAACCGGGCTAATATGGTCATACTTCCTGGTTCTAGTAATAACTCTAGATGCTGCATTTTGGACCAGCTGGAGTTTGTTTATTGAGCATGCAGAACAACCACCCAATAAAGCATTACAATAATCTAACCTTGAGGTCATGAACGCATGAATTAATGTTTCTGCATTTGACATTGAGAGCATAGGTCGTAATTTAGATATATTTTTGAGATGGAAAAATTCAGTTTAACAAATGCTAGAAATGTGGCTTTCAAAGGAAAGATTGTTATCAAATAGCACACCTAGGTTCCTAACTGATGACGAAGAATTGACAGAGCAGCCATCAAGTGTTAGACAGTGTTCTAGGTTATTACATGCAGAGGTTTTAGGTCCGATAATTAACACCTCTGTTTTTTCAGAATTTAACACTAAGAAATTACTCATCATCCAGTTTTTTTTATATTGACTATGCATTCCGTTAGTTTTTCAAATTGGTATTCTATTCAAAATAATATTGTGGTCGATAGTGTCGAAAGCAGTGATAAGATCCAGTAGCACTTATAGAGCACTAACAACCATGATCAGATGATTAGAGGAGGTAATTTGTAACTCTAATGAGAGCAGTCTCAGTACTATGATACGGCTTAAATCCTGACTGGAAATCCTCACAGATACCATTTTTCTCTAAGAAGGAACATAATTGTGAGGATACTACCTCTTCTAGTATCTTGGACAGAAAAAGGAGATTCGAGATCGGTCTGTAATTAACTAGTTCTTTGGGGTCAAGTTTTGTTTTTTTGATGAGAGGCTTAATAACAGCCAGTTTGACGGTTTTGGGGACATATCCTTATGACAGTGACGAATTAATAATAGTCAGAAGAGGATCTATGACTTCTGGAAGCACCTCTTTTAGGAGCTTAGATGGAATAGGGTCTAACATACATGTTGCTGGTTTAGATGATTTAACAAGTTTATAAATTTCTTCCTCTCCTATAGTAGAGAATGAGTGGAATTGTTCCTCAGGGGATCTATAGCGCGATACTGATGCGATACTGTAGCTGACAGCTCCATGGTTACATTTTTATCTCTAATAGTATTGATCTTGGAAGTAAAGTAGTTCATAATGTGACGACCCTGAGTCTCCTGATCCTATCGGAGCAGAGAGTGGAGGATTTTGATGGGTTGTCAACCTGTTAATTGATCATTAGTTTGAGTATTTAAGAGTGTTCTCTATTATTTGGGGTAGGCACTCCCGGTGGGATAGTTCTCTCAGGGGTGTCTCTTTTTGGCTCTTTTCTTGTTTGTTTCTTTTGGCATTTCTTATATTGTGTAGTTAAAGTTTTGTTGTTGTTATATTAATTTAATTATTTTCATTACTACCCCTAGACTTCTGTTTATTGTCATTACAAAAAGTGCTTTCGTAGAAAGGGACCTGATATTCAATAAGCCCCCGCCCTGTGAGAAATACTGAAAATATTGAATATTAAATTGTAGCAACACCTCCCCCTTTACCTTTTGGATGTGGCTCATATTTATAACAGTAATCTTGGGGGGTGGACTCGTTTAAAATAATGTAATCATCAGGTTTTAGCCAGGTTTCTGTCAAACAGAGCACATCTAGGTTACGATCAGTGATCATATCATTTACAAAAATTCATTAAGCCAAACTTTATCATTTGTTTATTTGTATTATATCTTTTTTTATTTGTTGAACATCAATTAAATTGTTACCCTTAAATTGCCTTGGATGTTTTTTTGTATTTTCTAGTTCGGGGAACAGACACAGTCTCTATAGTGTGATATCAAGGTGAAAGGGTCTCTATGTGCTGAGAATTAACTGATTTTCTGTGACGTGAGGCGGCTAGCAGACAGTCGGTTTAGCCAATCTGTCCGCTTCCTGACCTGGGCCCCAGTTAGTGAAGTGCAAACTCTAAGACTATGTGCCATATTTCTAGACAGAAGAGCGGCACCACCCCAGGAGGGATGAAGACCATCT
>NW_015546143.1:668757-696954 GCF_001515605.1 Sinocyclocheilus anshuiensis | reverse complement strand
TTGCAGGCACCACTTAGACATCCAGCCATTGAGTGACGACAGTCTGCTATGTATCTCATCACCATGGTAAGCATGGAGGGGACCAGAGCATATTACAGTTTCTGACATCGTACTTGCAAGTTCACACACCTCTTTAATGTTGTTTTTAGTGATCTCCGACTGGCAAAGTCGAACATCATTAGCGCCGGAGTGAATGATAATCTTACTGAATTTACATTTAGCATTAGCCAGCACTTTTAAATTTGCCAAGATCTCACACGCTCTGGCTCCCAGTAAACGTTGGACTAGGGTGGCTGGTATCAAGTCAAGTCAAGTCACCTTTATTTATATAGCGGGACTATAATGTAACAAGAGCTCGTTCAAATACTGAGGTGCTAAACCATTCAGGGCTTTATAAGTAATAAGCAAGATTTTAAAATCTATACGATGTTTAACAGAAATTACATTTAAAGGGTTCGCGGAAAAAGGCCCATTCTTATAAATTGCCAATGGAAGCATAATTACCCGAAGGGACCGTAGGGTGGATTTGGATCCCATTAGCCTGTTATTTAAAAGACGATTGGGAGGTTTCTGCTTACCCCAAATTCCGCATGCTCCGATTTGCTTCCCCCGGAATAGGGGGGTTTTGGACACCTATAGGGGGTGACACTCTCCTGTTGACCCCTCCCCCCATCCGTGGACCCTTTAAATGTCCATTTTCAATCATTTCTAGGGGTAAAACGGGGTAGTCGCTCCCAAAACCCTACTATTTGACCGTTCTCCATTTGAGTGAATGGATGGGGCTCTTACCCCAGGGGCCTGTATGTCCCACCAAAGTACTATTTGAACATCTCTCTACCGGGTACATGGGGGTCACTTGGGCTTGGGGCCCCGTCCCACGAACCCACTATTTTTTGCAGTGCGGACGCTCACCGATGCCCTGCCTGGCTGTTTAAATTACGTCCGACGCAAAGCCGCTCCGATCGACCGGTGCTCTAAGCGGAGCACTTTGGGGGGCCCCACGGACCCCCCTGTCAAATTTGGGACCGCTAACGCCTTTATAAAAAAATCCCACTCTCCATTTATTTGAATTGGTTTGGCCTAGCGGTTTCGTGGACATGGCTCCGAAAGGGCCGATCGACTAGAGGGCGCCATTTGCGTATCGTCAGGGGTCCCTTTAGCGGGCGGAAAAGTTTGGTGACCCTATGAACTCGTTCAGGGGGTCAAAAGGTCAATAAAGGGACCATGTGTCCACGAAACAGTTACGCGTTTAAATGGGAAGCGGGATGTCTCCCATATGGAGACGGAAGGTCACTGGGCCTCGAAACTCAGCACGCACCGCCATCGTGGGCCCCCCGTTCGGGCTCCCGAGTTTGAGGGCCCTGGTGGCTTCATAAGCCTTTTAAGTCTGGCCGCATGTCTCACTGAAATCGGGCCTGTTTCTAGGCCTCTCCCATTGATTTCGATGGCAGACAGAGAAATGGATGAAAAATCAGGAAAAATACTTTTTGGGGCCCCAGGCCCGGGCCCTTCCACAACTTCACTCCAGGGCTCCGGACACAACTGCGTGTGCGATTTGGGCCCCCTTGGACCTTTCTAAATAAATCCCACTTGCAACTTATTTGAATTGGTTTGGCCTAGCGGTTTCGTGGACGCGGCTCCGAAAGGGGCCAGTTGCATATCATCAGGGGTCCCTTTAGCGGGCGGAAAAGTTCGGTGACCCTACGAACTCGTTCAGGGGTCAAAAGGTCAAAAAAGGGACCGCGTGTCCACAAAACAGTTCCGCGCTGAAATGGGGAGAGGGACGTCCCCCGTTCGGAGACCATAGGACGTAGGGCCCCGCTATGAATTGATGGCGGTCATACAAGTACGATTTGAACCATGCTAATGCACTTCCATTAGAGCACTTTGATCAGGTTTCTCAGTGGGTGCGTCACTGAGTGGGGAGAACCTGTTTAATGTTTTGATCGGAACGGTAGAGCGGTGTTTTGACCCGCGACTATGCCGCCTCACAGTCACCCAGTTGCCCTGCTGTGGAGGCTCTGTTACCAGAACCTAACAATGTACAGGACTCGCTGAGCTAGTAGCATCCAAAGCCGTATCTAGAGCCCTCACATTCTTACTGTCCTCAATTAAAGTTTGGATGCGTGTGTAACGGGGCAGACAAGACGGAGACGTGCGGATCCATATGCAAGGCTTTTATTCCTAAAAGTGGTCAAAACAGGCAGGGTCAAACACCAGCAAACAGGTACAATCCAGGGCGAGACAGAAGAGCAATCCAACAGTCCAAGGTCAAAACCAAGAAGGCAAGGCAAGGCAAGGCAACATAGAGACTCGGAACAGGGTACAGGTTAAACAATCACCAGTGAAATGTTAGAGTGTGTGTGCATCTTTTAAAGGCCTTCTAATGTGAGACAGCTGTGAACTGATGATGAGATCTAATGAGTGACAGGTGATGAGTCCGGCAAAGGCAATCAGTGCAATGAATGATGGGATATGTAGTCCAGGGTGCTATGCAACAGTGTGTACTGCGAGAGTCAATGAAAATGGAAAGGGTGACCTTTGATGGCTAGCAGACGGAAGTTCATGGACCGGATTCGTGACAGCGTGTCTCTAATTCTGAAATCTTCCCTGTCAGCCTAACTATTTCCCTGCATTTATCACATGTGAATCCCTCGTTGCCGACAGAGGGAGATAAACTATACATGTGGCAAGCGGTGCAAACAACAATAGCAGGAGAAGAAGCCATTACTCACCGTGATTGATGAGTGATTCTTACTTACCACAGCTGTTTGATGAACTTGTGAAAAAACAGAGCGAGAGAGAAAATAAACGGAGCAAGAGAGAGAGAAAAAAAAGAAAACAGCAATAGGCGCGAATGGAAACGCTAATGACAAGCTAACCGGCTAACGAATGCTAACGCGCTGCACTCGCGATTTTAGAATAAAAGCGAACGATCAAATAAATCAGATTAGTTTGATAGATAATATCAGAAATATGGTGGGAATTAAGTTATATTTTATCACTTTATACAACAGAGAGTGATAGTAAGAGAGATTCAACAGAAATGCGAAGCTACACGGAGCTACAATCACAAACCACTCAGCAGCACGGCAGACAGGAAACAGAAAGGAGAAAGTATGGAGACGACACACCAATGTCAGGTTCGGAATTTAAGTGCAGCCACTATTGAGCAGTTTAAAAATGCATTCCTTGAATCTGATATAAATTTTACTTTGGAGAGCCCATCTTTGCATTTAGACGTGAATGCTTCACTTGATACTTTTAATTCTGTATGTTCCTCTATCTTAAATTCCATTGCCCCTCTGAGGGTTAAGAGTGTTAAAGTGTTAGTTCACCCAAAAATGAAAATTAGCTTGTGTTTTACTTACCCTCGAAGCATCCTAGGTGTATATGACTTTCTTCTTTCAGACAAATCCAGTCGGAGTTATATTAAAAATTGTCCTGGCTATTCCAAGCTCTATCATTGCAGTCAGCGGGTGTTGCAGTTGAACAGTCCACAAGTCATCAAATAAAGCTCGCGCATTCATAATAAAATGTGCCGCAGACGGCTCCGGGGGATGAATAAAGGCACCCTGTAGCAAATCCAGTTTTTGTAAGAAAAATATCCATATTTCAAACGTTATAAACACTTTTCTCTCACTTCCGCTGACTGTCATACACTGAAGCAGTTCCGGCGGATGACGTAAGACGTGCGGCGTTGCGTGATTAGTGATGAATACAGAGAGAGAACAAAACAAAACGCCGGTCACGAATTGGAAGTACAAACCGAAGATTTGCAAAGGAAAATGTCAGAGAATTTTGATATAAACCAAGAGGAGACTGGTTTTTCTTTGCTAAAGTAAGGAAACTTCGCTTCCTTTGCTCCTATTAAACAAACTTGCGAGACTAGCATATCTCAGAGGCGCACGCGCATACGTCATACGCCTTCCGCCGGAACGGATCCGCGTATGACAGATAACGGAAGTGAGAGAAAAGTGTTTATTACGTTTGAAACATGGATATTTTTCTTGCTTGTCCTCTTACACCAATATTGATTGTTCGCACTCAGACTGTGTGCAATCGCAATCTCTCCATGTTTTGAAAGTAGAAATAATTTCTCTTTGCTCCTGGATTAAACTTTGTCAAAAGTTATCAGCCATTCAGAATAGATTCACGCCTGATCGATGAAAATCCTACTGGAAATTTTATTGGCTGTAAGAGAAATCCACCAGAAAGTCATTCAACAATCAAAGATGGAACTTTAATTTCTTTACAAGTAAATTCAATTAAGTTTGAAATCAAATTTGAAATCAAGCTTCCTTGTGCTGTAAGCTTTTGCAACAAAGTTAACCTATTTTAAAGACACAAATACACAGAATGAGCAAATGTTTAAGATCGAGATTTTTGTAATGGTAGTTGATCAATAAAAGCCTATATTAAAATCTGTTCATCATATAAAGCGATTGTGTCTTTTTAGAAGACTTGGATTAAACCAATTTCAAAGCTTGAAATAATGATTGCCTTGAAAAAATGGATGGACAAAACAAATTAAAATATCTATATGGTAGTATACAGTATGTGGTAGTTTTGCCAATGGTATTAAAAATAATTAGTCGTCATGAAATCAAAAATGACCATACTTACTTTTTTAGTGCACATTACTAGTCTTGTGGTGAACAATTGAACCATGCAAATCAATACACTGCAAAAAAAATTGTCTGTCGTCGCTTCCGCTCTGGAATGGTGTTTTCGCTCTGATGACGTCAGTTTGACGGCTTGGGGAGAATCCTCTTAAGTCATGACGTAAGGACTGCTGTTTCCGGGTCCATGCCTCTACTTATTTCACTTGAGAATACTATCTCAATAGCCATTTATGAACACTATTTAATTAATATTACATATTTAAGCTAAGCATTTAAAAATTTGCTGTGCACACTACAGTCTCCGTGCTCACAGTGTCTCAGACACTAATATTTTAGCTGAATCACTGTCAGGCCATCCGGGATTTCAGTATGGAGATAAAGGTTAGGGTTATAATTTTTCAGTAACAGTGTCGTGCTATTTCTCAGTATATCTCTAATATTTTAGCTGAATCACTGTCAGGCCTTCTGGGATTTCAGTATGGAGATAAAGGTTAAGGTTATACTTTTTCAGTATTACATGACATCGTGAGTATGTATATTAGCACAGTTTGTTGTTTTTTGGGGGGCGTCTGGCAGAGTGTTAGGACCCAGAAGCGGTGAAGCATGATATCAGATGTCACAAGCAGATATTCTTAATCACTCTTATCCAACCGTGAATCTGCTATGAGCAAGAGGTGGAGGTGCACCACAATAAAACCCCGCCCTTTATTCAATATTCCGTTTCACTTGGAAATACATCATAACACTGAAGTCGGCTGCAACTTCCGGTTCACAGGTACTATAATATAGATTTTTTTCAAGGTATTGAAGTTAGAAATTCCTGTATCATGACCACTAATTCACATACTTTGTCAATAAGATAAAAGTGGGTTTTGTTCAAAATAGCTATTATCCACATAGATCTTTGATATGAATATTTTTTGGTAATTCATATATCGCAGGCTAAAAAGTAACTAGTAACTAGTACTCTGAGTAGTTTTTGAGAGGAGTACTTTGTACTTTTACTTAAGTACTGTTTTGACACCAGTACTTTTACTTGTAATTGAGTATTATTTCAGTAATGTAACAGTACTTGTTCTTAAGTACAAATTTTCAGTACTCTTTCCACCACTGGTTAAAACCTACAAACTGTGGTTATGATATTATTCCATCAAGATTAGTTAAGAACATTTTTGATATTATTGGTCCCAGTATACTGACTTTAATTAATAGAAGCTTCAAAACAGCAGTAGTTCCAATGGATTTTAAGCATGCCATTGTACAGCCCCTTTTGAAAAAAATAATAATTTGGATTCAAATGTTTTGTCTAATTACAGGCCTATTTCTAAATTGCCAGTTTTATCTAAAATTCTAGAAAAGGTTGCATTAAACCAACTGCAGACCTTTCTAGTTCAAAATTAGATCTTTGAGAAATTTCAGTCAGGGTTTAAAGCAAGTCATAGTACAGAAACGGCCTTGTTGAAAGTTTTAAATTATATTTTTATTTCGATTGATTCAGGCAGCTCAGTGGTTTTAGTTTAACTAGATTTCAGTGCTGCATTTGATACCATTGATCACAATATTCTTGTCTCTCATCTAGAAAAGATAGTGGGAATCAGGGGTATGGCACTTGAGTGGTTCAAATCCTTTCTTTTTAATAGAACGTTTTCAGTCAATTTTGGTCAACATTACTCTAAAACGGCCCCATTGTCTAGTGGAGTTCCACAAGGATCCATTCTGGGCCTAGTCTTGTTTTCATTATATATGTTACCCTTAGGCTCTATGTTTCATAAGCATGGAGTATTTTTTCATTGTTACGCAGATGACACTCAGGTGTATCTACCTTTGCAGAAACAGGATAAAAGCTCTTTTGAGTCACTTTTGAGTTGTTTTCATGAAGTTAAATCTTGGATGTCACAAAGTGAAATGAATTTGAATGAAAGCAAAACTGAAATAATCTGGTTCGGGGCTCCTAACACCCAAAACTCTTTTGACTTGCAATTTAGCTCCCTTCTGTAAATCTGTGGTGAAGAACCTTGGTGTCTAATTTGATAGTTCTTTGAAATTTGATAAACAGATCAACTCCGTGGTCAAATCTTGTTTCTTCTATTTAAGATCAATAGCAAACATAGGTTAAACCGTTTCTGTCCTCCAGTGATTTTGAAAGGGTTATTCATGCTTTTATTTCTGTAAAACTGGATTACTGTAACTCACTGCATGTGGGTATTAGCCAAGTATTGTTAAATCGTCTTCAATTGGTTCAAAATGTGGCTGCTAGGCTTTTAACAGGTACTCGTAAAAACAGCATGTAAAACCGATGTTAGCATCACTTCAATGGTTGCCAGTGCAGTACAGAATTGATTTTAAACTATTGATTGTTGTATATAAAGCATTGCATAATTTGGCCCCACCATATTTAGTGGATCTCCTTCGTATATACAAACCACCCAGGTCTCTCAGATCAGCAAATCAAATGATCCTAGACATTCCAAGGACAGATTGAAATTGAGTGGTGACCAGGCATTTGCAGTAGCAGCTACGAAGCGCTGGAATAAGCTACCTCTACATCTCAGACTGGCTCCATCATTAGGTTATTTTAAACAAAAATTGAAAGTGCATTTACTTGAATTAGCGTTTGGTTCTGCAGACTAATTAGCAAGAGGCTTTTTTATAACATTTGTTGTTGTTAGTCATTGTTTGTCTGAAAGTTAATACTGTGTAATTTTTATATAGAGATTGTACAGTACATTGGTCAACGTTACGTTGTTTTAATTGTGCTTTATAAATAAATAAACAGAAAGAGAAACAGATCGTGTCTCAAATCAGGTCCGAGAACTGGTTTGTTATGATAGATCTCAAGGACGCATACTTCCACGTATCCATCCTTCCTCAACACAGAAGGTTCCTGAGGTTTGCTTTCGGGGGCGAAGCATACCAGTATCTGGTTCTTCCGTTAAGCCTGTCACTCTCACCCCGCACTTTCACCAAGTATGTGGATGCTGCCCTGGCTCTGTTGCGACCCCAGGGCATCCGCATACTGAATTACATTGATTATTGGTTGATATTAGCTCAGTCAGAGCAGATGGCTGCTCGGCATCGAGATGTCGTCCTCGCCCATATGAAGGAGCTGGGGTTATGGCTCAACGCCAATAAAAGTGTGCTTTCTTCACTACAGAGGACCACTTTTCTGGGCATGGTGTGGGATTCGACAACAATGCTGGCACGGTTGTCTCCTGCTCGTATCGAAGCGATTCTCACAGCTGTGAGGGGAGTGAGGGAAGGCCAGTCACTCATTGTCAAACAGTTTCAGAGACTGTTGGGTCTGAAGGCAGATGCGTCCAAGGTGATACTTTTTGGCATACTGTACTTGAGACCCTTGCAGTGGTTCCTGTCTCAATTATTTGGGGCTCCCCAATATCGGTCCTCCCTCCCTCACAGGCTGGTGAGCGGTCATGAGTGGCCGCTCTGCCCAAGGTCTGTGGGAAGGCCATCTCCTTCGTATATACAAACCACCCAGGTCTCTCAGATCAGCAAATCAAATGATCCTAGACATTCCAAGGACAGATTGAAATTGAGTGGTGACCAGGCATTTGCAGTAGCAGCTACGAAGCGCTGGAATAAGCTACCTCTACATCTCAGACTGGCTCCATCATTAGGTTATTTTAAACAAAAATTGAAAGTGCATTTACTTGAATTAGCGTTTGGTTCTGCAGACTAATTAGCAAGAGGCTTTTTTATAACATTTGTTGTTGTTAGTCATTGTTTGTCTGAAAGTTAATACTGTGTAATTTTTATTTAGAGATTGTACAGTACATTGGTCAACGTTACGTTGTTTTAATTGTGCTTTATAAATAAATAAACAGAAAGAGAAACAGATCGTGTCTCAAATCAGGTCCGAGAACTGGTTTGTTATGATAGATCTCAAGGACGCATACTTCCACGTATCCATCCTTCCTCAACACAGAAGGTTCCTGAGGTTTGCTTTCGGGGGCGAAGCATACCAGTATCTGGTTCTTCCGTTAAGCCTGTCACTCTCACCCCGCACTTTCACCAAGTATGTGGATGCTGCCCTGGCTCTGTTGCGACCCCAGGGCATCCGCATACTGAATTACATTGATTATTGGTTGATATTAGCTCAGTCAGAGCAGATGGCTGCTCGGCATCGAGATGTCGTCCTCGCCCATATGAAGGAGCTGGGGTTATGGCTCAACGCCAATAAAAGTGTGCTTTCTTCACTACAGAGGACCACTTTTCTGGGCATGGTGTGGGATTCGACAACAATGCTGGCACGGTTGTCTCCTGCTCGTATCGAAGCGATTCTCACAGCTGTGAGGGGAGTGAGGGAAGGCCAGTCACTCATTGTCAAACAGTTTCAGAGACTGTTGGGTCTGAAGGCAGATGCGTCCAAGGTGATACTTTTTGGCATACTGTACTTGAGACCCTTGCAGTGGTTCCTGTCTCAATTATTTGGGGCTCCCCAATATCGGTCCTCCCTCCCTCACAGGCTGGTGAGCGGTCATGAGTGGCCGCTCTGCCCAAGGTCTGTGGGAAGGCCATCATCTCACGTGGCACATAAACTGCCTGGAGATGCTGGCCTTGTTTCGAGCTCTAAAACACTTCCTTCCAGACCTAAGGGGACATCATGTGCTTATCCACACAGACAACACATCGGTGGTTTCCTACATCAACCGGCAGGATGGTCTGTGCTCGGTCCCCCTTTAAAAGGCTGGCACACCAGATCCTCCTGTGGGCTCAGGGAAAGCTCCTCTCAATCAGAGCAGTTTACATCCCTGGGCACCTCAATCAGGGAGCAGACATTCTGTTGAGACAGGGGCTGAGGCCCGGGGAATGGAGGCTCCACCCATAGGTGGTGGAGCTCCTATGGAGGGAGTTCGGCCAGGCGGAAGTGGATCTATTTGCGTTGCAGGAAACGACACACTGTCCGCTCTGGTTCTCCCTCACGCATCCAGCTCCACTTGGGCTGGACGCCATAGTGCAGACGTGGCCGAGGCTCCGTCTGTACGCTTTTCCCCCGATCGCTCTGCTCCCGGGAGTTCTGGAGAGAGTACGCCCGGATGGGGTCTATCTTCTGTTAGTAGCCCCGTTCTGGCCGGCCCGAGTATGGTTCTCGGACCTTGTGTCCCTCCTCGATGGCTCTCCACGGGAGATTCTGATCAGGAGGGATCTCCTCTCTCAGGCGGGGGGCACCATCCTTCACCCCCGCCCAGAGTTATGGAAGTTGTGGGCGTGGTCCCTGAGGGGGCACAGCTCCTAGCATCCGGTCTCTCAACTGAGGTTGTTGAGACCATATATATCTACGCAGGATTATCTCCCTCCACTCTGAAGGTATAC
Source organism: Sinocyclocheilus anshuiensis (assembly GCF_001515605.1). Classification (NCBI taxonomy): domain Eukaryota; kingdom Metazoa; phylum Chordata; class Actinopteri; order Cypriniformes; family Cyprinidae; genus Sinocyclocheilus; species Sinocyclocheilus anshuiensis. The sequence goes on along the minus strand of NW_015546143.1, from coordinate 686,998 downwards.
GTGGCGGCCATAGCTGCTTACCACACCCTTCTAGGTGGTCAGTCATTGGGAAGACACCCGTTTGTTACACGTTTCCTCCATGGCAACCGGAGGCTGAGGCCAGTACAGCGCACCAAGGTGCCCTCATGGGACCTGGCGGTGGTTCTGGAGGCTTTGTGCAATGCTCCTTTCGAACCCATTGAAGATATTTCTGACAAGCTCCTCACGCTGAAGACGATCTTCTTACTCACCATATCCTCGCTGAAGAGGATAGGGGATCTTCAGGCACTCGCTGTATCATGCCTGGAGTTTGCCCCGGGCATGGTTAGGGCGTTCCTTTACCCGAGACCCAGGTATGTCCCTAAGGTGCCCACTTCTTCGCCAGGTCCTGTAGTACTGCAAGCCTTCTGTCCTCCGCCCTTCCAGGAAGCAGGCCAGGAAAGACTCAATCTGCTTTGTCCAGTGAGAGCACTGGATGCTTACGTTCACAGAGCTGCCCAGTGGCGTAAGGCATATCAGTTATTCGTTTGCTTTGGTCTGCCTAAGAAAGGGGCTCCAGCTACCAAGCAAACTATGAGTAGGTGGGTGGTCGAGACTATCACACTGGCCTATGAGTCCTCTGGCCTCCAGTCACCCATCAGGGTCAGAGTGCACTAAACTAGGGGTATGGCGGCCTCCAAGGCCTTATCGGTGGGCATGGCCCATCAGGATATTTGTGCTGCGGATATTTGTGGCTGGTTCTCTCCCCACACATTTGTCCGGTTTTACAATTTAGACCTGACATCTACCCCAGGGTCCCAAGTTCTCTAGTCTTGATGTTCTCACCAGATACACACTAGACAGGGACTTTGCTCATATGGCGCAGTGGGTATTCTTGTTCCCAAAGCGTTTTGACTCAGCTCGAGTTCCTGAAGGGGAACGTCTCCAGGTTACGTATGTAACCATGGTTCCCAGAAGGGAAAAAGACGCTGCGTCTCTCTGCGATACTCCCTGCATCCCTGCAGGCACCCGCTTCCGCAGAAGCTAATATGTGCGCTTGCTGGATGTGCTTTTATGCCTCCTGGTTGCTCACATCACCCCGCTCATGAGGTCTCGCTTCTCTATTGGACTGATTTCATATAGTACATGCTTCAGAACGTGGTCTCGCCGGGGCGTTCCCAAAGCATTTAGACGCAGTGTCTCGTTACCTTCGGGGAACCATGGTTACATACGTAACCTGGAGACATTTCATGGTAACTTACCGACCAGGTTTCAAGAGCACCAAGGCAGATGCTTTCTCTCAGTAGTACGAATCCTCTTTACTACCCCCAACTAACAAACCTATCATCTTTCCCATGGGACATTACAACTGAGATGATGGACGCTCGTGCATCAGATCCACCTACACCAGAAATCAACCTCACCTTCATTCATGACTGCCCTACCTGTAATATCTCCAAATTCTCTTGACAACTACCAGCTGGACTGTTACATAAATCACCGGTCCCTCAACCCCTTGGCCACACATTGCCATCGATTTCGTCACTGACCTCCCTAACTTCATGGGTCACACTGCCTTCCTCACTATGATACATTGATTCTCCAAGGCATGTTGTTTCATTCCACTGCCCAAGCTACTCACAGACATAATACAGATAAACAAATTATAAAGCTGGGCTTAATGAATATTAGATGCCTTTCTACAAAAGCGCTTTTTGTAAATGATATGATCACAGATCATAACTTAGATGAGCTCTGTTTGACAGAAACCTGGCTAAAACCATATGATTACATTATTTTAAATGAGTCTACCCCCCAAAATTACTGTTATAAACATGAGCCGCGTCCAAAAAGGTAAACGGGAAGGTTTTCTACAATTTATAGTAATAGTTTCAGTATTTCTCAGAAGTCTGGTTTCAAGTATAATTCGTATGAAGTAATGGTGCTTCATATAATATTATCCAGAGAAAAAAAAGTGTTAATGATAAATCCCCTGTGACGTTTGTACTGGCTACTGTATACAGGCCACCAGGGCACCATACAGACTTTATCAAATAATTTGCTGATTTTATATCTGGAGTTAGTGCTGGCTGCAGATAAAGTCCTAATTTTTGGTGACTTTAATATCCACGTTGATAATGAAAAAGATGCATTGGGATCAACGTTTATAGACATTCTGAACTCCATTGGGGTTAGATACCATGTGTCATGGCCTACTCATTGTTGTAATCATACTTTAGACTTAATACTGTCACATGGAATTGATATGAATGGAGTTGAAATTCTGCAGCAGAGTGATGATATCTCTGATCATTATCTAATCTCGTGAAATCTCTATATAGCTAAAGTTGCAAATTCAACTCCTTGTTACAAATATGGTAGAAGTGATGGAAAGACTGCTTTGTAAATAATCTTCCTGACTTGTCTCAATTCCTTAGCAAATCCAATAGCTCATAAAAACATGATGTTGTAACAGAAACTATAAACACTCTCTTTTCTAGCACTTTAGATATGGTTGCTCCTTTACGCTTAAAGAAGATTAAGGAAAACTGTCCCGATATCATGGTATAACGAGCCTTAAAGAGAGCAGACTGGAGAATGAAGCGCAGCTGGAAGAAAACAAAACTAGAGGTATTTCATATTGCATGGCGGGAAGGTACTTCTACTTATAGAAAAGCTCTGCTTACTTTTCGTCTCTCTTAGAAGAAAACAAACACAACCCCAGGCATTTATACAATACAGTGGCTAAATTAATGAATAATAAAGCATCAACAGACGCAGACACATACCCCAGCAGCACAGCAGTAATGACTATGAAATTCTTTACTTCCATGATAGATACTATTAGAGATAAAATTCTAACCAAGCAGCCGTTAGCTACAGTATCGCATCACATAGTGCACTATAGATCCTTAGAGGAACAATTCCACTCATTATCTGCTATAGGAGAGGAAGAATTGTATAAACTTGTCAAATCATCAAAACCTACAACATGTATGTTAGACCTTATTAATATGTTTAATTTATATTGTAACACAGTTCGTAGATCGGGAAGAAGGAGGCGGGAACCGGTGAACATTTAAACATAATTTAATAACAAAATAAACACAAAACTGAAAATAGCGCGACAGCCCCTCACGGATGACTGCCGCGCACAAACAAAACCAAAACAACATAAATAGTCCAGGCCTGGTCCTCTCTCGTCCTTCAATGTCGTTACTCCTCCTTTTATCCTTCCGGAGCTCCTCCGTGGGACTCGAGCCCGGTGAGTGGCGCAGGTGTCGCTCATGATCAATTACTCCACCGGCCTCGCTCCACTCCCACGGCTCTCAGCCCCACCCCACTCGTCACATACTGTATATGTTTAATTTATATAGTGCCTTTCCCAAGCTCAAGGACACTTCACAATGAGAGTAGCAGAATTTCATCATAATTTCATACATAATCAATTAAATGGACAATGGACATTTGCCAAGTCCAAGACGTGTGTGATTGCAGTTGCATATCACAATAGTAGTACAAACAATCAAATACAAGCAGAGAACCAAAACAGTTTATGAAAAGACATATTATGTTTATGATTAAGACATAATACCGGTAGTATTGGTTGAACAGGTAGGTTTTGAGTTTAGACTTAAATTCATGCAGTGTGGTTATTGTCCTAAGAGATAGGGGAAGTGAGTTCCAAAGTTTTGGAGCCATAACCGAGAAAGATCTACCTCCCATAGATGATAGGCAAAATCTCGGAACACAGAGAAGTTCACCTCCAGATGATCGAAGTGGTCAAGAGGGATTATATGGAGAAAGTAAATCAGAGAGATAAGTAGGAGCAAGACCATAGAGTGACTTAAAGGTAAGCAGAAGAATTTTATAAATAATACGAGAGGACACAGGTAGCCAGTGGAGGTTAAATAGAATAGGAGTGATGTGAGCAGACCGTTTCGTGTAAGTTAACATTCTTGCAGCAGAGTTTTGGATATATTGCAGACGGGAGATGTAGTCCAGAAAAAAAGAGTGTTACAGTAATCAAGGCAAGATGTGATAAATGCATGTACTAGTGATTAAGTGTCTTTTGGGCTGATGAAGGAATGGCAATACAGCGAAGTTGAAAAAATGCAGCTTTAGAGAGTTTACTAATATAAGCATCTAGATTTAAAGAAGAGTCAAGAATGATACCGAAGTTTTTGATGGTGTCAGATGGAATAATTGATGTAGCTTCAAGGTCAAATCTGGGGGCATTAGTTATATTTTTTGTTAGAGTTGGGGGACCGACAAGTAAGATTTCTTTTTCTGAGAGAGTTGGAGTTTAGCCAGGTCTTTAACTTGTTGATGCATGAAAATAGAGGTGAAGTCTGGTGAATAGAATCAGGTCGGCAAGCAGTGTATATCTGAATATCGTCGACATAGCAGTGGTACTGAAAACCATGGCGGCAAATAATTTGTCTGAGGTGCAAAATTTAAAAAAATAATAATGGCCCTAGAACTGAGCCCTGTGGTACACCCTGTTTAAGTAAGACAGTGGGAGATGCATGGCGATGCAGTATTTATGCATGGTGATGTTGTATTGTCTGTCTGTCAAATAGGAGGAAAACCTGGATAATGCAGCTCCTGAGATGCCAATCTCTGAGAGGCACATGAGTAATAACTTATGACAGACAGTATCAAAAGCTGAGATAAGATCAAGTAATAAGAGTATGGAAAGACTGCCCGAGTCATCAGAAAGTAGGAGGTAATTTATAACCCTTAGTAAAGCAGTTTTAGTACTGTGTTGCAAGCGAAAACCTGACTGAAATATATCAAAAGGATCATTGAGAGTTAGAAGTGACTGCAGTTGAGTAGCGACAATCTTTTCCATGATTTTTGAAACAAACGGTAAGTTGGAGATTGGGCGATAGTTAACGTAGTCAGTTGGGTCCAGATTTGGCTTTTTAAGAATAGGAGTAACACACTGTAAACCCGAACAGTGAAATTAATTAAATGAAATTAGTTAACTTCACTCAAATAATAATGAAAGTTAATTGGACTTAATTGAAATAAGTTCTGTAAATTTAAAATGTTGTTGTAGTAAGGTGAACTTAAAATGATTGCGTTTTCTAGTTCCCAGCATGCTTTGCATCAGACAACAAGGAAAATAAATGTAGAAATTAAGTGTTATTTTGTGTGTTTTTACACAAGATTAACATAGAGAGACATAAGTTAGTACTTAAATGTTGTGTTATGTTAGGATTTACATAGGTTTCTGTTATGTTGGTTTTGTAGTGTTACCGTTGTGGTGAAGAGTAGAGCCTGTGGTTAGGTTGAGGATGGACAGCAAAAATTAAAGACTCTTTATACTGCATGTTGTTTGATTATTTACATGCAAGTATTGTGAGTCTTTTTGATAACTACATTAGTACGTACCAGTGTGCTGTTTCTAACTAGCACTTAACTATGAAGATCTGAATGAATGTGCTGTTAATGGAAGAAAGTTATATATAATTATCGTTGTGATGAGTGGGGTGGGATCATGGAAAGGAGGCTTGGCTTGGCTCCCATGGCTCTCAGCCCCGCCCCACTTGTCATCAAAATTTTAAGCTCTACTAGCTTAAAAAAATTGAGTTCGTTTACTCAAATATTTTGAGACAATAAGTTTCCACATATGTTTTGAGTATTCTTAACTTATCAGGTTTTACAGTGCAGCAGCAGTTTTGATTGAAACTGGAAGAGTGGCAGAGATAAGAGATATGTTTACAAGATGTGAAATTGGAGCAGAAATGACAGAGGTACAGTGTTTCAAGAGGAAAGTAGGTGCAGGGTCAACCCGGCATGAAGAAGAATTGGATTTCTGTATTATTTAACTAATTAAGGTAGGTTAGTCAAGGAGAAGTTATCAAGCGTTTAGATAGGCCGAGCTTGCTCACAAGTAGGAGTGGTAAGTTCAACACCAAATGTTCCACATGAAGTGTCCAGCTTGCCCTGAAAATGGTGTAAAAAAAGAACAGCATAAGTCATCACATTCTTGTTGACAGGCGTTATGCATATGAACTTGAACTAGCCTGTTCACTATATTAAAAAGTGATTTAGGACTATCCTTTGCTTTATGAAATGTTTTGGAAATGTAGGAAGAATGAGTTGCATGCAAGGCAGTTTTATAATAATATGTTTGAAATATGTTCTGAAAATGCCTGCAAGTGTACAGTGAAACCCATTTTCCTAAAAAGGCATTCACGTTGTGTGCCTTTTGCTTTCACAGCATGTAGCTCATCGTTAAACCATGGAGAGGAGCGGGACATGGGAACAGACCTAGTCCTAATTAGAGCATGCTCGTCTAAAACACCAGAAATAGCTGAGTGATACAAGTCAGATATCTTGGATGGACAGGTAAAATTGAAAACATCAGAAATAGCAGACGAAGCAATAGAAGCAGAATATGTATCAACATTGATAGCACTGATTCTACGATGAGAAATAGTTATATTGCCAGTACACTTAGTTGGACACCGATCTCAAATCTCCCTTTTCTGCCAAAAATACTAGAAAAGGCAGTATCCTCTCAGCTATGTTCCTTCTTAGCGAGAAATGGTATCTGTGAGGATTTCCAGTCCGTATTTAGACCGTATCATTGTATTGAAACTGCTTTCATCGGAGTTACAAATGACCTGCTCTTATCATCAGATCGTGGTTTTATTTGTATATTAGTGCAATTGGATCTTAGTGCTGCGTTTGACACTATCGTAGACACTATAGTAGACTACAAAATTATGTTGGCATTAGTGGAATTGCATTGTCATGGATCACATCTTACTTATCTGACCGTCAACAATTCGTAGCAGTGAATGACAAGGTATCATATCGATCACAAGTACAGTATGGAGTACCACAAGGCTCAGTACTAGGGCTGTTGCTTTTCACGCTTTACATGTTACCCTTGGGAGATATCATCAAGAAACATGATGTTAGCTTTCACTGTTATGCTGATGATACTCAGCTCTATATTTCTTCACGGCCCAATGAAACATACCAATTTGCAAAACTAACGGAATGCATAGTTGATATAAAAAACTGGATAACTAGTAATTTCCTACTGCTAAATTCTGAAAAAAAAAAACGTATTGAAAACTTATTGGACCAAAAACCTCTGCATGTAATAACCTAAAACACTGTCTAACACTTGATGGCTGCTCTGTTAATTCTTCGTCATCAGTTAGGAACCTAGGTGTGCTATTTGATAGTAATCTTTCCTTTGAAAACCATATTTCTAGCATTTGTAAAACTGCATTTTTCCATCTTAAAAATATATCTTAATGACAACCTATGCTCTCAAAGCAGAAATGTTAATTCATGCGTTCATGACATCAAGGTTAGATTATTGTAATGCTTTATTGGGTGGTTGCTCTGTGCGCTTAATAAACAAACTCCAGCTGGTCCAAAATGCAGCTGCTAGAGTTCTTACTAGAACCAGGAGGTACGTCCATGTTAGCCGGTTCTGTCAACTCTGCACTGGCTTCCTATTGAACATCAAATACATTTTAAAATATGGGTGGCTCGATACCACTTTTTCATATCCGATACCAATACCAATACCACAAATTTGAGTATCTGCCGATACCGATTCTGATCCAATACCATATTTTTCTTCCTCTTAAACAAACAAGCTGTTAATAACACATTTGTCAGGAGGATGCACTTTGCTTAAGCTAGCCATCTAAAAAGCATCATGCTCAAACATTGCAACAAATGTTCTACTCCCCTAATGAAGGAATATATAGCCCACAACATGACTCAGTTGTGCAATACTGCTGCTTCATTTTTATTTAAATATTTCAAACAGAACTTTTAGCAGCATTTTTAATTAGTCAGCACCATTAAAATATTCAAAATGAAATTTAAAGTGCAACTTTGTGAAAATTGAAAGAAGTATAATTCCAGTGTCAAATACTGGATGTAATGCAACACTCAATGTTCCTACCTTTATAAGTAAACCATAACTTAAATAAGTATAGCTTAACAAAAACAATAGTATCTCCATTATAAAATGTACAGTAAAACAGTACAATAAGGCACTCACAAATCACACCTGATATCACGGTACGTATGTGCACTGAAAAAAAAACTAGGGTAGACAGTTGTCACGGAAACACCAGGCTCTTCCACCTATCAACAGTGGTGTATAAAGTACCTGAAAGCCATACTAAAGTAAAAGTACAGATATCTTACCAGAAAATTACTTTGGTAAAAGTTGAAGTCACCATTTAGAATATTATTTGAGTAAAAGTCTTAAAGTATGTGATATTTATTGTGCTTAAGTACGAAAAGTATTGTTTAATCTTAAACGTACTTAAGTGAGTGACGTGACATGTGACCCATACTTGGAATTAGTGCTCTGCATTTAATCCATCCAAAGTGCACACATACAGCAGTGAACACACACCCGGAGCAGTGGGCAGCCATTTTATGCTGCGGCGCCCGGGGAGCAGTTGGGGGTTCGGTGCCTTGCTCAAGGGCACCTCAGTCGTGGTATTGAAGGTGGGAGAGAGCGCTGTACATTCACTCCCCCCACCTACAATCCCTTCCGGTACAAGACTCGAACCCCGCAACCTTTGGGTTACGAGTCCAACTCTAACCATTAGGCCACGACTTCCCCTAAGTATTGAAAGTAAAAGTACAAGTGAATGCAAAATGGAAAAGAAGCAAATATATATAAATATATATAAAAAATGTTCATACACAGCTTGAGTAGCAAGATTGTGTTCAGTTTTAACTCTTTCTTCCATTTTTTATTTTTGGTTAAGAATAAGAAGCACTTCATCCGGTATGTAGTGTCTTTCATTCCAAAATAAGAAAACATTTCTGGAATCTGCATTTGAAATAGCATTTAGATATATTTACACAGTTTGTGTATCTCAGAGGGGACATGGATGCATTTAAACTGCAGTTACAGATTCATAAATAGGCCTAATGTTTTGTTTTTAACATAAAACATTGAATACTGATATTTGAAATAATTTAAAACATGAAAAAAAAAATAGTCGAAATGTGAAATTAAAACCGCCAGTAGGTGACAGCAAGTGACTGTTAATGAGTGAGTCATTGAGATTCAACCGATTCATTCAAACGACTGATTCATTCAGATACAAAGCATTTGACTGTTAATGAATCACTGAATCATTTATTCAACTGATTCGTTCAAAAAGCTGATTCATTCAATAAGTAAACACCATACATTGCTCAGAGACGCAAAACAGTGCTGTCATCTTTGTTTGGAACTATTTTCGTTGGCAAAATTGAGCAAAAACAAGCAATATTATGTCTAAAATGTAAGTCACATTGCTTTACTGAACTTGTATAAAATTATTATTAAATGTGTTCATGCTGATATCTGCAGAAAAACGGTAATCTTTGTGTGATATAGATTAAGTTAACTATAGAAGCATTTTTGCTGTCTACAATTTAGAATGCCTTGAATTTAGAGTTTTAATATAACCTCCTGAGGGTGGTTATATTCCAGCCACTGTGATGGCAGGACGGGCTTACTTGAATACAGCTATCTGTGGCTAGCTGTGTTCTACTGCAATTGCGGTGAGCCCTCTCATGTAGTGGGCCCCTTTCCTAGAACCTGCTATCTGAAGTTAGCTATGTGCTAGCTCCGTGATCGCTCCCCTGCTTAGGGTTTTAAGTAGCGATCTCTTGAGCCCTTACCTAGACAGTGCTGTCTCCCCTCTCCCCTGGGTCGTACGTAAGTAGACAGACCACTCTTTGTGGTCTGGGTAGTTTCAGTCGGTCCCCCTTCTGGTAGCCCTTCCCACGTACATGGCTATCTGAGGATATCTGTGTGGTAGCTCAGTGACTGCTCCCCTTCCTAGGGTTTTTAAGTAGCAGTCTCTTTGAGCCCTTGCCTAGACAGTGCTATCTCCCCTGCTAGGGTAGTAAGTAGATAGCCCACTCTGTGTGGTCTGGGCAGCTCTGTAGGAAGACTATCTAGGCTCTGACGCGGATTGGGGATCTCCTTAGTATAGCCATCTGAGGGTGGTTATATTCCAGCCATTGGTATGGCGGGTTGGGCTTACCTGAATACAGCTATCTGAGGCTAGCTGTGTTCCATTGCGGTTGAGGTGAGCCCTCTTATGGAGTGGTCCCTTTTTCCTACAGCCTAGCTATCTGAGGATAGCTATGTGCTAGCTAAGTGATTGCTCCCCTGCTTAGGGATTTAAGTAGCAGTCTTTTGAGCCCTTACCTTGACAGTGCTGTCTCACCTTTCGGGTCGTAAGTAGACAGCCCACTCTTTGTGGTCTGGGTAGTTTCAGTCGAGGCCCCCTTCTGGTAGCCCTTCTTAGGTACATAGCTATCTGAGGATATCTGTGTGCTAGCTCAGTGACTGTTCCCCTTCCTAGGGTCTTTAAGTAGTGGTCTCCTTGAGCCCTCGCCTAGATAGCGCTATCTCCCCTGCTAGGGTTGTAAGTAGATAGCCCACATTTTGTGGTCTGGGCAGCCTCATAGGAGGGTTTACCTGGTTATTTAGTAGCTGTGCGGGACTAGCTGTTGATAGCTCAGTGATTGCTCCCCTTCTTAAGGTTTTTAAGTAGCGGTCTCCAGTCCTGCGGTCTACTTGAGCCCTTGCCTAGATAGCGCTATCTCCCCTGCTAGGGTTGTAAGTAGATAGCCCACATTTTGTGGTCTGGGCAGCCTCATAGGAGGGTTTACCTGGTTATTTAGTAGCTGTGCGGGACTAGCTGTTGATAGCTCAGTGATTGCTCCCCTTCTTAAGGTTTTTAAGTAGCGGTCTCCAGTCCTGCTTCTGGTAGCCCTTCCTAGGTGCATAGCTATCTGAGGATATCTGTGTGCTAGCTCAGTGTCTGCTCCCTGTTTTTAGGGTCTTTAAGTAGCGGTCTCTTTGAGCCCTTGCCTAGAAAGTGCTATCTCCCCTGCTAGGGTAGTAAGTAGGGGTTGCACAGACTAACTGACTAATCGACTTCAATGCTCTGCCATGACGCTTTAAGCTTGACGTCGACTAGTCGCTGGTCCTATAGAGGGCGCAACAGGATAAGAAATCTTTGAAGGAATTCCACATTTACGCTCTGTTTCCAAACAGTTCAAATGACAAATAAATGCATACTCTGAAGCGAACACACATAGGCTACAGACAGTAGCGCGTACATCATGTGCATAGAATCATTCAGCGCGGAAATGTATTGTCACAAAGTGTTTGTCACAGCTCCAGACTTATTTGTACATTAATGACGTCATCAGCGACTAGTCGACTTCAACTCGACTTTCATCACATAAAAGTCGACTTCAAAAAATCAGAAGTCATCCCTAGTAGTAAGTAGATAGCCCACTCTCTGTGGTCTGGGCAGCTCCGTAGGAAGGCTATCTTGGCTATGTTATTTGGGTCCACAAGCCTTCATAAGACCATAGGGACATAGCTATCTGAGGATAGCTGTGTTCTAGCTCAGCAGCTACTCCCTTTATCTGGGATTTAATAGACTAATAAATCAACGTGCGTGCGTTGTCTGAAATATAAAAACTCAAGTAAAGTACAGATACTCTCAAAAAATACTTAAGTACTGTAACGAAGTATTATTACTTCGTTACATTACACCACTGCCTATCAACGATCACAATCACCAGAGTTCTGATCACGCACACCTGACAGCACGCACACCATTAATCAACTCAGCACTATAAGGCCCCGTCCACACAGAGCTGTATACGCATACATTTTGTATCGTATAGGCGTTTCGTCCACACGGATTCGGCGTTTTAGGAGAGTGAAACCGATATTTTCGGTCCCAGAGTGGATAAATCTGAAAACGGCGCCCATGCGTTTTCGTGTGGACAGCGAATCCGTATATTTTCTGAAACGATGACGTTATCAGCCCACGTCTCGCCCCTAGTCAGACACTGCTACGTCATGTAAATGAGACGAGGGGGAAAAAAAGATCGGATAGGGAAAGCTCTGGCTTCGTGTGGACGTAGCCTAAGAGCACACATATCACTCAGTCACATTGTCTGATCTCCCTTGTGGAAAGAGGACTCCTACCCATGCTCATTACTTACCTGCGATCCCTTGTCAAGCTTCAAGATCTCCTTCGTCTCCCCTGTGTGCTCCTGTGTCTTCCCCAACCTACTTACCTACTTCATTTACCTGGAACCAGCTCCTGGAAAATCCTTCATCCATTCCTTCACTCTCTGTGTGCTCCAAAACCTGGTAAAAGAGAACATTATCATCAGTATCGTCATTTCCTTCATCAAAGACTCTATATCTGCCAATACTCACCTGCTGTTGTTGATATCTTCAAACTGTACAATAAACCTGCCTGTTTGGTTCTAACCTGTCTTTGTCTGGAGTCTGACTTCCTGTTACAGAAGACCAGACCTTACCATCATGAACCAGACAGGCGCAGACCCCTTGCAGGAGCTGGTTGATTCACTTCGCCATGTTCTCAGTCCACCTGTCATTACTACACCAGCACCAGCACCAGCACCTGTTTCACCACCAATCACTTCTTCTTCTGGACCGATGGGAAATGAGCCAGTCGCTGCCAGTCCCATGGTCAATCCGGCACCCTACTCTGGCTTGGCAGACGATAGCAACGGCTTCCTCCTGCAGTGTTCTCTCGCCCTAGAGATGCAACCACATCGTTTCCCAACTGAGAGGGCTAAAATTTCATTTGTTCTGTCCTTGTTAACAGGTCGAGTGCTCCAATGGGCAGAATCCTTGTGGCAGCAGAATGGGCCAGTCATTGAGTCCTTGAATACATTCATTGCTCACTTCCGTGAAGTTTTCGGACGATCAGTAGGAGATGCTTCAATCTGTGAGCAACTGTATCATCTCAAGCAAGGCAAGACTTCCATACAAGATTATGCTCTCCGTTTCTGCAAGCTAGCAGCCTCAAACAGTTGGAACGAGTGCTCCCTGTTGACCACATATCGGAAAGGACTAGTGCCTTCTCTGCAGTTGCATCTCTCTGCCTATGATTACACTATCAGGCTTGAGCACTTCATCCAACTCTCTTTTCGAGTAGCAAATCAGATATATGGCTGTATGGAGGATAGAATGTGCCAAAATCCATCCATCTTGTTCCACCAGCCAGAATATCCCAGCACTCCAGAACCAAACCATGAGCCCATGCAGATAGACAACCACCCATCTGTCCTCGGCCAAACGTCAACGTCGGCTGACCCATGGTTTATGCTTGTACTGTGGCCAGAATGAACATGTATTACGGACATGTCCCATCCGTCCTCCACAACCCGTGATGAGTGTGATTTCATCCTTTTTTAGTCAATGCACACCCACTCACCACTATAGTACAACTCACTACTTCTCTCCATTGTATTTCAGTCCATGCCATCCTCTACTCTGGGTCAGCTGGCAACTTCATCTCCACCGATTTATGCCACCAACTACAGCTCAAGATAAGACTCAATGTACAATTCCGTACAAGGTCCAATCAATAACCGGAAGTCCCCTCGGCCGAGGACACGTCCGATACTGTGTGGGTCCTATCAAACTCCAAGTCGGTCAGTTACATACTGAAGAAATCTGCTTGTTGGTTCTGGAGAGATCCACCGCTGGCATAGTCTTAGGGCGCCCATGGCTCATTTCCCATGATCACTCCATCTCTTGGGTCACTGGAGAAGTACTGAAGTGGGGCAAGGAGTGTTTTCCACGATGTTTCCCTTATCTTCGAAGACCCCTCTCGTCAACTCCTGTAATTCCAGTTAACTCCACCTCCATCGAGAATCCCCTTGAAAGTCGCTCCACTGATGTACCTAAAGAATATGCCCCCACTTCAGTGACGTTTTTTGCCCAAACCAAGCCTCCCAATTACCACCTCATAGACAATGGGACTGTGCCATTGACCTCCTACCTGATGAACCAGTGCCCAGAGGTAAAATCTACTCTCTATCCAATCCCAAACAGAAGGCCATGGAGGAGTATATTGAGGAGGCATTACAAAAAGGATATATCCGTCCATCCACTTCCCCTGCTGCTTCTAGTTTTTTCTTCGTGGCAAAGAAGGACGGAGGCTTGAGGCCTTGTATTGACTATGGGGCATTAAACAAAATCACCATAAAATACCGTTATATACTTCCCCTCATCCCAGAAGCACTAGAACAGCTTCGCGGAGCCAGGATAATCACTAAGCTGGACCTCAGAAGTGCTTATAACCTCATTCGGATACGTGAGGGGGACGAGTGGAAGACAGCCTTTGTGACACCTACAGGCCACTATGAGTACCCCGTGATGCCTTATGGACTTGTCAACGCCCCCTCCTTATTCCAGGGTTATATGAATGAGGTGTTCCGGGAGTTCCTTCACTGCTTCGTGCTGGTCTACATAGATGACATCTTGGTGTACTCCCGGAACGAGGCCGAACATCACCTGCATGTTTCTGAGGTCCTCCAATGGCTCCACGAGCACCAACTCTACCTCAAGGCTGAAAAGTGCACCTTCCACCAATCTTCAATCCAGTTCCTAGGATATCACATCAGTCATCAAGGTATCAAGATGGACGAGGGGAAGGTAGAAGCAATCAAGTCCTGGCCCATTCCTACAACAATAAAAGAACTCCAATGATTCCTAGGCTTCTCTAATTTCTATCGACATTTCATCCAAAACTACAGCTCCATCACTGCTCCACTTACCAACCTCCTGAAAGGCAAGCCCAAGTCTCTGTCCTGGACACCAGCTGCTACATCGGCCATGAAGATCCTCCAAGAAGCCTTCACTTCAGCTCCACTCCTGGTCCATCCTGACCTACAAAAACACTTTGTCATCGAAGTCTACGCTTCTACCTCTGGAGTTGGAGCCGTCTTGTCACAGCAGCAGGAGAATCATCCTCAACTCCATCCATGTGCCTTTTTCTCCTGGAAGCTATCCTCGGCAGATCAAAACTACGACATCGGAAATAGAGAACTTCTTGCCATCATACTCGCCCTTGAGGAATGGAGACACTGGCTTGAGGGGGCTCGCCATCCGTTTATGGTTTATACGGATTAACATAAAATAATCTACTAAACAGAATGAGAAAACACCCACTTACCCAACAACCACTGCAGGAACCTGGATATATCCAAATGTTTAAACTCTCAGCCTATATTCAACAGCTGCCACCCGCACACCCTGGTGGAACTGTCGACCCCAGGGGGTTAACTGAAATAAAACACAGATAGCGACTCGCACTACATCCATGGCTGATAAGCAAACAGAATACATCAAATGCGTACCTGGTGGGAAGACAGATACTCATTCCGCAGCAGAGCAGAACAATCACAAGTAAGGGCACCAAAACAAGCGCAAAACACAGGAGCGACTGCACACAGCCTCTCTCCTAACAAAACAAGTGAGATGCGAATGCAAATCAACTAAAAATTAGAACCAAAATAAAGCAAGCAAATACAATACACAACTTTACCCACCTGAACTGACCCACAGTTGCACTTAGCCGAAGCACAGGATTTCAGACTACCTCTGGGATATGATACCTGCCTAGGTAACGCATGCCAATGGCTTTGTAATATATATATATATATATATATATATATATATAATAGTGGCCAGAAATTATCTGTTGCTCCTTCCGCACCCAGTTGCTGTTCCAAGCGATTTCCTCGTACATCTGTAAATTATTTATAAGGATCTGATGCCTAAGCGGTATTCCTAAACGTATAATATTATTCAATAAGTAACAAAATTGTGAATGTGTGATGATCTGACTGCTCCTACTCTACAGTGTACGGTAAATGATAGACGTGTCAATCGGAGTGAATGATCCAATTCAAACGCGCTCCAACTGTTTAACAGTGGCCGATTGGTCTCTACATATCGTCCCCACTCACCATATCGTAGACCAAGTTCCCATTGGTTGGATTACCGACGTTTTTCAAATGACGTTTGCAACACTGCATCATCTTTGTGACGCAATCGGATCCCGGAGTTGTAGCTTTAAACTAAAAGCATGTCATGGCACTCCGTAAACATTACCTCAAGATCTATGCATCGCTTTATATTGTGCATAGGCTCGTTTGAATCGAGATCATCCGCTTTAAACATCGACCTGCAATTTACAATGCTTTACTATTGTTTCGCGAAGTTATAATCCAAAACGTTGCACAAAGCATACTGTTTTTACAGTCACGTACGTAGCATTTATTTTACAGACTTTATATAGTTTGATCTCTAATTAAAACAGATTTCCTTGATGTATGCTGCTAATCAATTAATCAATAAACTCCACTCACTCCCAGTTTCGCGGAAATAGCAGGGATCCCCTTCCCCGCCTTTTAGCTCCCATTGTGTCACCTTGCCCAACCTCTCCAAGCAAGGAATTCCCTTTACCCAACCATAAGTCTCATAGCCAAACAGCCACCAGGACTGTCAGCCTCCTAACCTCCAATATGCCGCTGCCGCAGCAGTGTAGCGTGTGGACCAATCAGACGCACAGTTATTTGTTATATTCAACAAATAATCCCTAACACCCCTCACCCAACCAACAAGCCAGCTATGAGGGTCTATGGACCCTTCCCCCGAAATGCAATCATTGACACCCTTCACAAGGAGGGTAAGCCACAAACATTCATTGCCAAAGAAGCTGGCTGTTCACAGAGTGCTGTATCCAAGCATGTTAACAGAAAGTTGAGTGGAAGGAAAAAGTGTGGAAGAAAAAGATGCACAACCAACCGAGAGAACCGCAGCCTTATGAGGATTGTCAAGCAAAATCGATTCAAGAATTTGAGTGAACTTCACAAGGAATGGGCTGAGGCTGGGGTCAAGGCATCAAGTAACACCTCAGAAAGGCAGAACAGGCCTCTGGTTCCATGGGAACCAATGCTGATAACACTGGTTTTATTGCCCAAAGGAATGTGGGCAGAGCAACTCTCACTCATTTTCCTCATAGGAAAGACACATAATGCCCAGAGAAATGGACTGTTCTCTAATTAATTCATAGACTTTAAATGAACACGCATATCCTCAGGTCCTTTTTGTATATTATTACTGTTCTTGTATATTGTATTTTGTATTGTATACTGTTTTATGCATGCGTTATGATAGATCACTAGTTAATATAACCTCACCTATAGCATGTTTAGTATCGATGAGTTCATAGTTTCATGATCTAAATGAGATATTATATGTGGATACCTGTGCGTCATATTAGTGTTCAAAGAATCTTTAATAGTTTTGCATCAACACCCAATCCAGTCCACCATGCTCGAATACAAAGAGTTGTAAACTTTCCCTCCAAATTTTTAAGACACCATTGACTCTTTAATCCCCAGAGATGTGATCTTCATTGAACTTAAAAGGCCTCACATCAGTGACCTGCCTAGCTTTTGGTTTTTGTCTCTTGGCTCTCTTTCTCTCCTCACCTTCCCGTCTTCCGCAGCCGTGCCTGGCAGGCCTCGACTGCAGCCATGTCTTCACTTTTCATCTGGGAGAAAACTCTCCCGACCAACACTGAGTCAGAATAACATCTTTTGGAGTTCATCACTCTTCAAGCCCGGAAGAACGTGATCACAATTCCAACACCACCAAACCTTCAAACCATCTAGACCAGTGCTTCTCAAAGTCCGGACCCGCCTCCATTTCGTATTTCAAGAACACTAATTATTTCCTACTTTGATAAACACGTTAAACTTGTAAATCATATGTTTAGTTTTTAAAGGGGTCATATGATGCGATTTCAAGTTTTCCTTTCTCTTTGAAGTGTTACAAGCTGATTGTGCAGCTTAATAAGATCCCTGAAGTTGCAAAGACTAAAGTCTCAAAACCAAAGAGATATACTTTATCAAAGTTAAGACTCTGCCATGCCCCCCTAAAACGGCTCGTTCTAACACGCCCCCACATATCTACCTCACTATGTGGAAATATTTGCATAATGCTGCCCAAATGTGCACGCAAAGAAAGAAGGCGTGGTTTCAGTAACCGCAGTTAGTGTTGAAGCAGCCATGTCCGGGAGACGCTGTGTGTTTCTAGGCGAAAGCAAAAGCACTTTATTTGGCCTTCCGAAAGTAGATGCATTTAGGAATCTTTAAGATTACTTACAACAGAACAGCAATGCATTTTATGGATGACCGTTTGTGAACCTAGGAGAGGAGGTAATTCTGATTTTGCTATGACAATCTGGCGCTTCTGAATCAGCTACTGTTTTGTTATTAGTTTAAGTATTTGCTATTGACTGTTCAAATGCAGAGTTTTGTGCATCGTATGTGTGTGTGCACGAGCGAGCGAGAGAGAGAGAGAAAGAGAGAGTGAGAGAGAGCGCGAGAGAGAGCGAGAGAGAAAGAGAGAAAGAGA
>NW_015546143.1:646080-668618 GCF_001515605.1 Sinocyclocheilus anshuiensis | reverse complement strand
TACTTCGTTGAATAAACTGAGCACTGCACGTTTCAAAATTAAAATGCAGCGCAGGTGTTTTTATATGAATGTATAATTGAAAAGAACCAGTCGTCTTCAGAAAAGCTTTGATGTCATTTTCATTTCGTCTTTCCTAGCATTTTGTATTTTATTACAGCCGTTACCGGGGAAACCGCTATATCTCCGCTTCAACAGCGCCTCCTGCTGGCAGAGAATGAATTTGCATTTGCAAGTCTGTGGGAAACACTGGTGTCTGTCATCAAACATCAACAAAAAGCATGCTTCAGAACTGTTTTGAGAAGGTGCTTTGAGTCATGTATTATTACTATGAATTAGGCTACTACTACTACTACTACTATTACCATCTTGTGCCCTGCAATAATCATTTACTCAAACTCGCTTTTATGAGATAAAGGGGAAAAAAAAATCGGCCAAACATATCGGCCAAAAAAAATCAGCATCATATATCGGCCATCGGATGCCCTGATTTCTAAATATCGGCATCGGCCAGAGAAAAACCCTTATCGGTCGACCTTTATTGCTGACACTTAAATTAATTGTTTTGCCACTTTTGCACTTTATTTTTTCAAAAAATGTATGTTTATTTGTTATGCATGTTATGTTTATTAAAAACAAGTTTTGTAATAACCAATTGTTCTGGTCCGGACCTTTGACACTGATGAAAATTCAGATTTGGACCTTTGAATGTAGACTTTGAGAACCCCAATCTAGACTTTCATCTGAGACTGCATCCGGATGCTCGTTCAGCGGCCAAGGCAATGCAAGTATCGTACATTTAATTAAATGAAACAGAGGTTTAGTATAAGCTGTTAGACCCCATTGTAAAACGGCGCTGATGGTTTCACTCAGGTGGTTAACGGACTCATTTTCCATAACTGCATTCTCTGGTTTCATTCATCCACTTCAACTCCCCCATGAATGAGTGATTGTATGTTTATTTGTTTGTTTAGACTAGTTTGTGTTAGTGTCTAGTTAATACAACTTTTGTGCACAAATTACATGAGTTTCTGGTTCTGTGATTAGTGTCCCTTTTACGATCTGATCTATAGCTACATGCTCTAATGCATTAGTACTATAAGAAAGTTATTTTCTGTGGCCACGAAAATATCCTTTCTTAGAGTTGATATGAAATTACACTGAATGTTCGCTGGATGAACAGATTAGTTGATTGTAATATTAATTCTGCTACACTTACTACTGGCAGCTGAGGTAAATAATTGTAATGAATTATAATTAATTGTAATTTTATATATTCATTTCCCTTTTGCGTTAATTTGCTACAGCAGTGAATTTATTTTTTCTTCTCGACTTTAATCATCCTTTCCACTGCCGCAGCAGTGGCTTTTCCAACCTATAATCTTTTATTAACAGTTTACTGCCGCATCAGTGAGTTTTCCCTCAGCCCTCCCAGCAAACTATAATCTTCCTTTGTCATTACCGCAGTAGTGACAAATCCTTATTAGCTTTTTTACCCCAACAACAGCGATTTCGCTCATAATCATTTGTTATTAATTTCTCTGCCGCAGCAGAGACGTTCTCTCCTGCAGACTTTTAACCACTTCACTGCCGCAGCAGTGAATTTTGTCTTGTCGAATTTAATCTTCCTTTCCACTGCTGCAGCAGTGGCTTTTCCACCCTGTAATCTTTCATTAACAGTTCACTGCCACAGCAGTGAGTTGTCCCTTAGCCCTCGCAGCAAACTATTATCTTCCTTTGTCATTTCTGCAGTAGTGACAAATCCTTATTAGCTTTTAGCCCACCGATTCACTTGAAAATAACATAAACAATAATAATAGTATAATGTATAACAACTATATAATAACTAGCGGTTAAACGGATCGTAGTTGATCCGTGATCCGTACGGACCAAGCCCCACGGTTCGGCACGCATGTGATCCGCGGATTAATTGAAATTTAACCATAACAGAGTATAAGTTTATAATTTGTTCGTATTTACACAAGCAAGCGAATTTTAAACAATTCCAGAGAGAAAAGGCGAAAGGGAACTCGATTCGTTACTCACGTGCTGTTCTCTACATGCACAACCTCACACACATGAAGCGCGCACACACATTTCAGATGGCGCGCGAACACCGAACTGAATCCTCTTCTGAATCCTCTGAACAGACACATACACATAAAATTATGACAGAATACCCATCTCAACAATCATTCAGGTAAACGCAGTCAGTTATGTCTCAAGTGAATGAAAACAGATTAGAAAGAAATCTGATGTGAAGTGTTATCATTATATCGGATCCGTGCATCAGGTCTTAAAGGGACAGCGGCCTATAAATACTGCTGCTGTCATTAATGATCATCAAACAACAAAACAGCAGTGATAAAAATCTATATTTAATTTATACAGTGAACACTAAGCAGTGTTATTTTCCCTAATTATTACATTTCTGTATTTGAATACTACCAACCTTATTTTATTTGTAACATATTCTGTTGTATTTATCTATGCTTGTAATTTGTGTATTTGTTCTTATTTTTACTGGCTGTTCTCTTGTCTCTTTAATCATGTTTAAACTTTCTTAGTTAATCTAGTAGTATTTGCTGTGGTATCAAAGAAGTACTTCGCTTTAAGTAATAAATGGAAAGCAAGTTAAATTGAAATATTTTTCTTTTCTTGCTGATCCGAAAAATGATCCGATCCGTGGGTCAAAAACTGTAATGTGATCCGAACCTTGAGATTTGTGATCCGTTGAACCACTAATAATAACACTGCTTCCCTATCGATACTACACTCGTACTGCGTCTTGCTAGATGCTATGTACGGCCATTGGTTCGTGCAGTATGTTTTAAAAACGAACCAATGGCTTGGCAGCGGTGCTGCACAAACCTATGGCCGCGAAGCCCGCGAAAGCCCACCAGAATGGGCGGAATCATCTAGCTATATAAGCGCCCGCTTCGCCATAGGATTCAGATTTCTTCTTTTTCAGCGACGACGACGTTCTTCGCGATCTCCGCTGACTGAAGAACCGGCTCGCCGTTGACACGCCTCGCAGTGGATTAAGCTGGACCAGCGACATCTCTGCTCGGCTGATTTGCCGCTCCTCCCGCCGCCTTCAGCGTCGTAGCAGCAGAGATCCCAGCTAATTCCCCTGCCGCCATCCGGCGAGCCTAAAAGAGCTTATTTCTAAGAGGTAAGTTCTTAAAAGAGCAAATTTTCTGGCGACATTGTTGCAGATGTCGTGCTGCGAGTGTAGTTCGTGCAGGGAGCCCTGCATGATGCAGAGGAGTAGTGAGTGCATCGCCTGACTGGGCAGCCCCCACGCAGAGACTGCTCCTCACTGAGACGGAATGCTCTCACTGAGAGCATGAGTCTCACCCCTCTCCACTCGCGCCCCGCCTTCTTAATGAAGGCAGATCCGCTCTCTCGTTTCTCCTCTCTCAGCAAAGCTTGGAGATGGAAACAGCAGAGCCACGGGTCTGTTCGCATTGTGTGTGCGGCGCTGAAGCTGCACTCAGACAGGGTGCTTTCATTCAAAAGCCCCAGTCTATTCCTGCTTCGCTCGCTGGTCCCCTCGCGCTCTCAAGTTTCTCCCCCTCCCAGTTACCTCGGAGGAAGAAACGCGCAAATTTGCGGTTTGAGCGATCAGGCTTGAGTGATTTTACGCTGACACACATCCCGCATGCCTCACTTGATCCACCAGTGTGTGTGTGTTACACGCGAGGAACAGCGCCCCTCGTTCCATCGAGCGGCGCAGCTTCGCATTTGTGTGCGTGTCACGGAGGCTGCTTTCACTATTGAAGCGTGAGTCTGTCCCTGCTCTCGCGTTTCTCCCCTCCCAGTTACATCGGAGAAAGAAACAGCGAATGTGTGGGTTGAACGATCGGGCTTGAGTGTTTTTTTACTCACTCTGCTGTCCTCGTGGTGGTGGCCCTGCCCTCCCCTCGTCCGCTACAAGCGGATTTGAGAGAATGCGCACAGCACTTTTGATCTGCCTGTGTGTTTACACAAAGATCATCAGTACTTCTCTTCTAATGAGCGGTTTTGATCTTTTTAGGTGGATTGAAAAGGAATGCTTTCACTAATGATTACCATTGACAGCTTCAGATTCTAGACGCGTCTGGGCCACGCCCACGGGGGCTGACTGCTCTTGCTACGAGAGCATTGAGTCTAGCGCCCCCAAACGGCCTCTGTAATGCCTCGAAGCACCCCGTCCAGTTCCGGGTGCTGATGACAATGCGTTTGTTGTGAACTCCGTTGTGAATACTGGGCCCGTTCAAAAGTGCTCACACAACTGGTCGCTGTTATAGCGAGGAATAAAACAAATAAAAATTTAAGAGCAAAATTCCTCTTCCACTTATCGCGAGTCCCCACAAGGCGACCCGCCTCCCGAACCAATCCAAACTCTTGTCACACTGGTCGAGGCCTGGCAGGCCATCCCCGGACGTGTCACGGAGGCTGCTTTCACTATTGAAGCGTGAGTCTGTCCCTGCTCTCGCGTTTCTCCCCTCCCAGTTACATCGGAGAAAGAAACAGCGAATGTGTGGGTTGAACGATCGGGCTTGAGTGTTTTTTTACTCACTCTGCTGTCCTCGTGGTGGTGGCCCTGCCCTCCCCTCGTCCGCTACAAGCGGATTTGAGAGAATGCGCACAGCACTTTTGATCTGCCTGTGTGTTTACACAAAGATCATCAGTACTTCTCTTCTAATGAGCGGTTTTGATCTTTTTAGGTGGATTGAAAAGGAATGCTTTCACTAATGATTACCACTGACAGCTTCAGATTCTAGACGCGTCTGAGCCACGCCCACGGGGGCTGACTGCTCTCGCTACGAGAGCATTGAGTCTAGCGCCCCCAAACAGCCTCTGTAATGCCTCCAAGCACCCCGTCCAGTTCCGGGTGCTGATGACAATGCGTTTGTTGTGAACTCCGTTGTGAATACTGGGCCCGTTCAAAAGTGCTCACACAACTGGTCGCTGTTATAGCGAGGAATAAAACAAATAAAAATTTAAGAGCAAAATTCCTCTTCCACTTATCGCGAGTCCCCACAAGGGACCCACCCCCCCAAACCAATCCAACCTCTTGTCACACTGGTCGAGGCCTGGCAGGCCATCCCCGGAGTGTCAGGTTGGGTTTTGGGGATAATAAAGCGAGGTTATTCGCTCCAATTCGCTCGAAGACCCCCGCGCTTCAGCGGAGTGGTCCCCACTTCGGTTAGAGCAACGACGCACACGTTCTTACGCTCCGAAGTAAAGAATCTGCTGGGAAAAGGAACCATAGAGGTGGTTCCTCCAGCCCAGAGCGAGTCAGGCTTCTACAGCCGTTACTTCCTCGTCCCCAAATAATGCCGGCCTACGGCCCATCCTCGATCTTGGACATCTGAATCGCGCCCTCATGAGACTGCCATTCAAGATGATTACACTGAAACAGATCCTCTCGCAAATCCGCCCAGAGGACTGGTTCTTTCTTCTGGACCTGAAAGACGCCTACTTTCATATCCAGATAGCCCCTCATCACAGGCCATTCTTGACATTCGCCTTCGAAGGAGTGGCTTATCAATATACGGTCCTTCCCTTACTGTCCCTGGCTCCACGCACTTTCACGAAGTGCATGGATGCGGCTCTTTCCCCTCTGAGACAGACGGGAATCCACGTTCTCAACTACCTCGATGACGGGCTCATTCTGGCCCAGTCGGAGGCAGAGTCACTATCTCACAAGCCATTGTCCTCAGCCACTTGAAATGCCTGGGGCTCAGGTGAACTTTGCCAAGAGCGCACTGTTTCTCAGCCAGCGAGTCTCATTCCTGGGAACAGTGTTCGATTCGGCTCAAATGAACACGCCCTGATCATACAGAGGCTTGTGGCCTCCTTCAAGGCTGGTGCCTCTCACCCCCTCAAGAGGTTTTAGAACATGCTAGGCCTCATGGCTGCAGTGTCTCCAGTGCTACAGTTGGGCCTGCTACGAATGCGCCCCCTTCAGCACTGGCTGAAACCGCGGGTTCCATCCCACGCGTGGCATCATGGACGCCTGCTTATTAGGGAAGATCAGGCCTGTGTAACAGCCCTGACCCCCTGGATGAATGCTCAATGGATGGAGCAGGGAGTTTCCCCTGGGAATGGTCTACAGGAGGAAGGTAGTTTCGACAGATGCTTCCAACACAGTTTGGGGAGCTCTGTGCGAAGGAAAACCGACGTTCGGCCACTGGTCGAAAGTGGGAAGCAGTCTGCACATCAACTGGCTCGAAATGCTGGCGGTATGGCGGGCCTGTCGAACCTTCCTACCAGACCTCAAGGGTCATCATGTCTTGGTCCGTTCGGACAGCATGACGGTGGTGTCCTACATAAATCGCCAGGGGGGACTGTCCTCGAAGCGGCTCCTTGTACTAGTAGAGCGCCTCTTGGAATGGACCCAGCTCAACCTATGTTCACTGAAAGCAGCACACGTTCCGGGCAAACTGAACCAGGGAGCATGGCATGTTGGACATGTAGTCACGAAGCAAGGTCCCCTCAGAGGAGTGGATGCTTCATCCGCAGATGGTTCAGAAAATATTGGAAATCTTCGGCAGGGCGGAAGTAGACCTCTTCGCCTCAGAAGACAATTCTCACTGCCCAATGTATTATTCCAGGGACAAGGATGCGTTAGCCCACGACTGGCCCAACCTCCTTCTCTACGCTTTTCCCCCGGTCGCCCTGATTCCGCAGGTAATCAGGCAGATCAGGGAACAGAAACGCAAAGTGCTCCTGGTGGCCCCGCACTGGAGAAACCAGCATTGGTTAGCAGAGCTGTCGCAGCTTCTAATAGCAGCCCCGTGGCCTATTCCCCTGAGGCAAGATCTCCTCTCCCAGGCGAACAGGACGATATGGCACCCCAGGCCACAGCTGTGGGCCTTGCACCTGTGGCCACTCGACGGGAGCCTGTTAGTCTCCCAGAGTGTGTATTGAACACCATTTCTCAGACTAGAGCTCCGGCTACAAGATGCCTCTATGCCCTTAAATGGTCAGTGTTCTCCGTCTGGTGCTCAAACCGCGGTGGGGACCTGCTCACTTGTGACGTATCGATGATACTGTCCTTCCTGCAGGAGCTGTTGGATAAGGGACGCTCCCCATCCACGCTCAAGGTCTATGTGGCAGCAATAGCGGCTTCTCATGCCCCTATAGCGGGCCAATCGGTAGGCAGGAACAACCTCGTTGTTCATTTTCTGAGGGGAGCCAGGAGGCTAAATCCGCCCCGTCCTCTCACTGTCCCTACGTGGGACATGCCCACTGTTCTGAGGGCCCTGAAGGGTCCTCCCTTCAAGCCATTGCAGTCCGTCGACCTCCGGTCCCTGTCATTTAAAACCACTCTGCTACTAGCGTTAGCATCAGTCAAGCGAGTGGGGGACTTGCAAGCACTCTCTGTAAGCCCTAATTGCCTGGCATTCGGGCCTGGTGACTCCAAGGTCGTCCTGAAACCAAAGCATGGCTATATACCTAAGGTGCTCTGGACTCCATTCAGAGCACAGGTTATCAACCTCTCTGTGCTTCCTCCCTCGGAAGAGGACCAGGAGTTGAATTTACTCTACCCCGTTAGGGCTCTGAAGGTTTACATTGAGCGTTCTGCCCAGTTTAGGCAGTCGGAGCAGCTCTTTGTTTGCTTTGGTGGCCATGCTAAAGGACACCCGGTCACGAAGCAAAGACTTTCCAAGTGGATAATTGGAGTTATTCTGCTAGCCTATTCTTTCTTGGGCATACAATGCCCCGTTGGAGTACGAGCCCACTCAACTAGAGGCATCGCCTCTTCGTGGGCGTGGTCTGGCGGCATGACCATTGCAGAAATTTGTGCGGCAGCCAGCTGGGCCTCACCGTCCACTTTTGCTAGGTTCTGTAACCTAGATGTCCCTGCCTTGCAGGCAAGGGTTCTTTCTGTTTAACTGGCGCGCAGTTCGCTCTGAGTGCAGTTTGGATGTAATATGCCTAGACCTATCAGAGAGCTTACTTGTGCGCTCTCGGCCCCCATAGGTGCTGAGGCTGCGCAAGTCTTCTGGAAAGATCAATCGGCTGGGTGAGACCTTCGTGAGGTTTAGCCCATTAGCCTGGAGGGATTTATTGTTCTTGTTCTCTTGGGCCCTGAGGTGCCTAAGACAAGGATTACCATTGGGAACGAGTACTGCGTTGCTAGCCGTGCCATGCAGCTGCACGACTCAGTCGTCACTTCAGTCGAAGTAACCTGAATCCTATGGCGAAGTGGTCGCTTATATAGCCAGATGATTCCACCCATTCTGGTGGGCTTCGGTGGGCTTTGGCGGGCTTCGCGGCCATAGGTTCGTGCAGCACCGCTGCCGAGCCATAGCTGCAGAACTGGAGTGCTTTGGTAGGAAGTGTCGCATGGCTTGGGACGACTTCTGTGCTTCAGTAAAGCGCTCAGCGAAGCCCTCGACCACTGGCCCGAACAGACTGTTGGGAGAGACCGGGGCGTCGAGGAACGGGACTTTGTCAGCGTCCTTGATCTCGGTTAGGGTCAGCCATAGGTGGCACTCCAACACAACCAGACTGGCCATGGAGCGCCCAATAGCCATTGGCGTGAAAGGGAGCTCTGCACGTACCGCAGTAACGGCGTGGCATTTGAAACAATGCAGAGAAATTTGCTCTTTAGAAATTTGTTCGTTTTTAAAACATACTGCACGAACCAATGGCCGTGCAGTTTCACTGCGTGATTGAAAAAGGCTTCAGTTCGGGAGAAAAAAGGACTTTTTTCCCATAGCGTATAGCAAGATGCAGTACTCGTTCCCATATCTCAGGGAACCGAGGTTACGTTTGTAACAGAGTACGTTACGTTTATCACTTTTAAACATTTTCAGGGTTTACATAAAGTCTTAGGACCGTTTTATACAGGTTTGCATGCAGAGTTTAGTGTTTGTTTTCCTTGTTTGATTTGATGTAAATTAGGAATACAAAATCTTATTCTCATTATTGCATTTTTTTCCCATTTGTATTGCAAACAAACCTGCAGCATTGTTGCGTACAATTGTAAAAAGGTGCAAAATAAAAGTAGTGCAAAGCAGCATATCATAAATTAAGAACAACATTTCTGTCTCTCCTAGAGATTTAATCCGATCAACATCATATTTGGTCCAATCTAAAGGTCTTCACGATGTTAAGATTTTGAGTTTTCATTGAAGGGTGTGTCTATGGCAGCCTGACAAAGTTCAATGTTTCACCATTAAACAGGAAGCTGTTGTAACTCAGGCATACAATGTCCAATCTCCCCCAAACTTACATGTTTGATAAGAGTCCTGGTCTGAAGACAAGTACACGCCAATATTCAGTTATAGTCATAGTGCCACCTCCAGGCAACAGGAAGTGACATATTTTACACTGTAATGCCATCCCAGCAACATATTAAACTATGCCAGCAAGTGCTAAACATGCTATCAGCATTTAGCTAACTGCTAAAATTTGTTGTAACTCAAACGTACAATGTCCAATCTTCCCCAAACATCTAAGTGTCCTGACCTAAAGACATCTACATGCCAGTATTCAGTTACAGTCATTCCACCACCTGCTGGCAACAGAAACTTTCACTCAAACTTCACGTTTGATATGTCCTGGTCTGAACACATCTAAAAGACAATATTCAGATACAGTCATAGTGCAACCTGCCGGCAGCAGGAAGAGTGGCACATATAAATGATGCTTTCCTCCTGTATTTACCTGCCTAAATGCATATAGCCCACCATTCACTGTTTTCCTAAGGTAGTCAGGTGGCGGTGGCCTGAGGTGTGAGGGCCATTTCATCGCTGCTTGCAGTTTTAATAATAATCATAATTCATTTTATTTTATACTACAGAAGTACAACGATAATAGTCATTATTTATCATTAATTTTTCACTTTCTAGTGTTAAATCCATCAAGTTTTTATTTTGGCTTAAAACTGTAGGGAGTCCTTTACGTTTCTGTATTGACAGCATGTTACATATAATGTTGACAGCATATAAATGCTTCTCATTACAAATTTTCTGTCCATAAAAGTGTTGCATATTATGCAGAAAATAAAAGTGAACCTTGCAAACCTTGCTTTCCTAAATGCATGTAATTATCCACTTAAACTCATGCAGAGATTAAGTTTGTATAAAGCAGCATTTACCATGAACTGAGCCACTCTGAGACAGTTAAAACACTCTAATCATGAACTGTGCATGTGAAAATGAACGCTATACACACTTTACTCTGAAACACCCAGGGCATCAGACCAAATATTTATTTAAAGTGCAATTTTCCAATTTGATAATCACATTAAATCATATGGCTAATTTCCATTTTATTTTGATTAATCGTGAAGCCCTAACTGACAACTGACAATTAACCTTACTGGGGATTTTCTCTGCAGCTGTACCCATATTGTATGTTTCAAAGGTTTGTTTTAAAACGTCTTTTACTGTCTCAAACATATAGACAGGTTGTTTATATTCTGTTATCTTGCTAAGCTAGTATTCAGGATTTCAGATTGCACAACAGAGGGGGACAGAGGTTCAGTCCAGTGGGGACAGATTGACCCACTCACCTTCACAGAAGGACAGTGCTCCAAACAGACTGCTTATCATGAAGTTCCTTGTAACTCATGAACTTATTATCTCTCTCTCTCTCTCTCTCTCTCTCTCTCACATACACAGATCAACGCTCTACAGAAGAGTGGGGATAGTTTTCCACTGGCTACAGCCTCAGGGAGAGTTCTAGGGAAGGTGAGTGGGGGGAGAGAAACTAAAAAAAATAATTAGCTATAACTAACTAATTAGATTAGCTACAGCTGATAAAAAAAATTAAAGGAGGAGCATTTTCAGATGATCCCTGTCCTATCTGAGAACCTTTATGGTTCTGCTTTTACAGAAAAGTAAGAAATGTAGTTATTAAATATTTGCTTTGCTTTTATTAAAACGTTCTTGAATTTGTTGTGTAACATTAGACATGACATTATGATGCCTTAGAAGCCAATCCATAAACAAGTTTTCATAGCAAGTGGCAATTCTGACATTGTTTACTCAACCATGTTGCTCCAAACATGAAGAAAGACTTCTTCATTGGACGACAAAAGGAAATGTTATGGGCTGACAGTCACTTCAGTCACCATTCACTTTCATTGCATCTTTTTTCCCATACATTGGATTCCTATAGTGCTTTAAAAGTTGTTTTTTTATTTATTTATTATTGTTATTATTTGTAATTTTAAGTATTCTGTTCTTGCTATGACATGGAAGAAAAAAAATCTAAAGTTTTAATGAGGCTGTCATTCTGCCTAACATCTCCTTTTGTATTCCACAAAAGAAAGAAGTCAGATTTACACATCATTAGTCCATTAACAACACAGTTGCATGAAGTCAGCAGCAATACTCAGGTATATATATATAAACATACACTGTCATGGTCAGAATTGTTGGTACCCTTGGTAAATATGAACAAAGAAACTGTGAAAAAACGTCTCGGGTTACACATGTAACCATGGTTCCCCGAGGGGGAACGAGGCGCTGCGCCCCCTAGGGGGCACATTGGGGAATGCTGCCTGCATGACCGGTGTCTGAAGCACGTGTGAAACAATGCCAATTTATTGGCCCACCTGGCCCATGACGTCATAGGTGGGGTGCCCGGAAGTATAAAAGGGCACCTGCTGAATACGTCATCCACTTAGCTGTCTGAAGGAGACGTAGACAGGCAGGCCGAAGGCATGGCAAGGGGTCGCAGCGTCTCGTTCCCCCTCGGGAAACCATGGTTACATGCGTAACCCGAGACATTCCCCTTCTAGGGAACTCAACGCTGTGCCCCCTAGGGGGCACATTGGGGAATGAAATCCAAACACGCCGTGCCGAGGCGCATGCCTGTCCACCTGGTGGGAGAGCAGCAAGGAAGCGACAGACAAACAAAGCCTTTCCTCAGAAAGGGACCATGCCACTGATGCCACGGGCCGCTCACGCAACTTGGCAGAAACGGGGGAACCCGAATAGATCAAGGGGAACTTCCCATCCAAGTTAAGAGCACAGCTATCCTCAGATAGCTATGCTATGTGAGCAGAACTAGCCTGGATACACAAGACCACTGAGGAGGGGAACTACATTGCGAGGGGGCGCAGCGTCTCGTTGCCTCTCGGGGAACCATGGTTATATGGGTAACCCGAGACATTCCCCTTCTAGGGAACTTAACACTGCATCCTGGTGGACACTTCGGGGAACGAAATCCAATCACGCCATGCCGAGGTGCATGCCTGTCCACCTGGTGGGAGAGCACCAAGGAAGTGACAGACATAAACAAAGCCTTTCCTCAGAAAGGGGCCATGCTACTGATGCAACTTGGCAGAAACAGGGGAACCCGAATAGATCAAGGGGAACATCCCATCCAAGTTAAGAGCACAGCTATCCTCAGATAGCTATGCTATGTGAGCAGAACTAGCCTGGATACACAAGACCACTGAGGAGGGGAACTAGATAGCCTCTAGGGTAGCTCAAAAGATGCTACTTAAGGAGGTCCCCAATCCATGTCAGTCTCACAGTAGTCTAGGAAAGCACCGTGCTATTGACTAAGATCTCACAAGAGGGAGATCCAGACCATCAGTAAATGATTCGCTAAAGAGTGAACACAAACATCATAGTCCGAGATCAAGCCTGATGTAAGCAGTAGCCATAGCACTAGAGGGCTGGACACAGTTATCCTCGAATAGCAGTTCTCCCAGATAAGGCTGAAGATTGCCCAGGCCACGGAAGTGGGCCATCTATTTAAAACCCCGAAGGGGAGACAGCACAGTCCAGGCAAGGGGCTCACAGAGACGGAAAGCACCGTGCTATTGACCAAGATCTCACAAGAGGGAGATCCAGACCATCAGTAAATGATTCGCTAAAGAGTGAACACAAACATCATAGTCCGAGATCAAGCCTGATGTAAGCGGAAGCCATAGTACTAGAGGGCTGGACACCGCTATCCTCGAATAGCAGTTCTCTCAGATAAGGCTGAAGATTACCCAGGCCACGGAAGTGGGCCATTTATTTAAAACCCTGAAGGGGAGACAGCACAGTCCAGGCAATGGGCTCACAGAGACTACAATCTAAAAACCCCAAAATGGAAGTGTTCTCCGTGCTGGAACACAGCTATCCTCAAATAGCAGATACCTAAACAAAAGCTTCAGCACTTACTCAAACACTTGTGCCAAGGGGAACCCAACCTAGTTATTAGAGTAAGTGCTGAAATATAACCACCCTCAGAAGGCTATATTAAGGAGGTCTCCAATCCGTGTCAGTCTCACAGTAGGCTAGCAAAGCACCGTGCTATTGACTAAGATCTCACAAGAGGGAGATCCAGACCATCAGTAAATGATTCGCTAAAGAGTGAACACAAACATCATAGTCCGAGATCAAGCCTGATGTAAGCGGAAGCCATAGTACTAGAGGGCTGGACACCGCTATCCTCGAATAGCAGTTCTCTCAGATAAGGCTGAAGATTACCCAGGCCACGGAAGTGGGCCATTTATTTAAAACCCTGAAGGGGAGACAGCACAGTCCAGGCAATGGGCTCACAGAGACTACAATCTAAAAACCCCAAAATGGAAGTGTTCTCCGTGCTGGAACACAGCTATCCTCAAATAGCAGATACCTAAACAAAAGCTTCAGCACTTACTCAAACACTTGTGCCAAGGGGAACCCAACCTAGTTATTAGAATCTAGGCTAGAATATAGCTGCCCTCAGACCGCCATATTCCAGAGCAAAAAGATATTCCCCATAACCACTCTAGGTGCTGAAAATCCTGGGAGAGAAATCTCGCAAGCCTCTCTCCACAGAATATTTAAATATATTCACGCCCAGCGAGGCTCTCCACACACACAATAACATGCATATCAGAGAGGCACGGCCGAGCTGAATATAGCTCTGTCCACGATCTCGCAGGATCAGGGCTGAAACGACTCCGTGCTCACACTTCATCGTCATAACAACCCAACAATATCTGTGGCATCTGACAACCCGTATAGAGAGGATGTGAAGACGCCGCAGATCAAAGCGATGACCGTGAGGTGAGATAAATTGTGCCGCGGCAACGGCGGAACCGGGCCGTAAGACACAAACACTCTGTTCCGTATCCCTCGGGAATAAGAACAAACGCGAGCGGAGCTTAGACATCGTGACTCATCACAATGAGCGTGTAACTCTGAACATGCGTGCTCTTCGCCGAGACAAATGCAAAAGCAGAACATACCCTCGAGTGTTAGAATCCAAACACGGAGGCACACATTCCCTAAGGCACTGCTCGACTCGAGCGCTATCCGTGGGATCCGATAACCCAAAAAGGGCATCTTAACCCCACGAATCCCTCGATCCGAGTCTTCCCCATGCCTCGGCAACAGTGGGACCCGAACCGCTAGACGCAAACGTTTGTCACTCATCCAATGAGCTTCTCATTGGATAACACTCACAATGAGCGCGTTCAGAGCCCTCGAGCACTGAAAGCGCAAGCTCCTGACCAAAACAGATGACAGATAGATCGTGCTTCAAGTGCCAGAAACCTCTGGAACGGAGGCACACACTTCCACACTGCTCACCTGCCCTGGTCTCTCACATGCACTTCAAACAGACGGCTCCTGAAGACAGCAAAGAGGGTGATGTATTCAGCAGGTGCCCTTTTATACTTCCGGGCATCCCGCCTATGACGTTATGGGCCAGGTGGGCCAATAAATTGCCGTTGTTTCACACGTGCTTCAGACACCGGTCATGCAGGCAGCATTCTCCAATGTGCCCCCTAGGGGGAGCAGTGTTGAGTTCCCTAGAAGGGGAACTGTGTTGATCATCATTTTGAACTTTTATTTTTAACATTTACAAAAATTTAATTAAAGTATAAGAATTTAAGAATAAGAATTTGAAATGGGGGAGATTCTCATTATGATATAAATGTTTTCATTTTTTTCTTGTAATAAAAAAAACGTTGACCACAGTTAATGGTACCCTTTAATTCAATACTTTTTGCAACCTCATTTGCCAAGATAACAGTGCTGAGTCTTCTCCTATAATGCCTGCTGAGGTTGGAGAACACCTGAAAAGAGATCAGAGATGATTCCTTCATACAGAATCACTCCAGATCTTTCAGATTCCCAGGTCCATGTTGGTGGTTCTCCTCTCCTGTTCACCCAACTAATTTTCTATAGGGTTTAGGTCAGGGAACTGGGATGGCCATGGCAGAAGCTTTGTTTTGTACTCAGTGACCCATTTTGTATATTTTTATATTTGTTTTATGATCAATGTCCTGATAGAAGATCCAGCCATGGTCCATTGTAAGATTTCTAGCAGAGGCAGTCAGATTTTTTAATCTGTTAGTATTTGCTAGAATCCTTGAAGCCATCTATCTGAACAAGATGACCAGGACCTCTGGCAGAAAAATAGGCCCACAACATTAAAGATATGGCAATATCTTTAATTGTATGCATGGGGTACTTTTTTTAATCCCTGTGTGCACCAAACCCATCTTGAGTGTTTGCTGCTAAAATTCTTTAACTAATTTTTTAGTTTCATGTGAACATTGAACCCAGTCCCATTTGAAGTTCCAGTAGTGTCTGACAGCTGAATATGCTGGAGTTTGTTTTTGGATGAAAGCAGATAATTTTTCTTGAAACCCTCCCAAACAACATGTGGTGATGTATGTGCTGTTTTATTTATTTATTTTAAAGCTTCTTACCCCGAGACTCAACTAATTTTTGCAACTCCAGCTGTGATCCTTGGAGACTCAAACTATCCTCCTCATCTTGTGTTAAGACATTATAACTGTCACAACATCACATTGTTTGGACTTTGTTTGCACTGTTTTCTCTGTCTAGTTGCCATGGTTTCTGATTTGACTTCTTAATTATGTTCAGGTGTGTCTTATGTATTATCCTAGTTTGGTCTGTGTATTTAAGTTCCTGTCTGTTCAGTTTGAAGTGGTTAGGTATCGTCAATGTTATGTGTGTCTCCTGCCTTCTCTTGCATGGATTTACCTGTATGTGGATTTATTAAAGACTGCTTATCGTCATCTTTGTCTTCGTGTGTGTTCATCGACACAGAATTGACACATTACGTGACAGAATACCCGACCAAAAGATATAGTAAGACAGATACTGCATCTGTTACTCCATTTAATTTTCCCATTTTTGTCAGTGTTTTTGTTTTCCATTATGGACAGTCCTGCCATTCGACCCCACTGATGGGGATTTCACCAGCCCCACTCCGGACCCAAAGCTGTCTTCGCCTCGGGACTACACTCCTCCGGCTTCGCCTCATCCATTCATCCCTCTGGCTCAGGTCAGCTCCTCCCTCCCTCTGGCTCCACCTTGGTCCTCTGTCGCTCCGGCTCCACCGCGGTCTTCTGAGTCTCCACCTTTGCCACGGTCGCCAGAGCCGTCGGCTCCACCCTGGCCCTCCGGATCCTCAGTGTCGCCCTGGCTCTGCGGCTCTCCGTCTCTGTGGCTCTCTGTCTCTGCCCTGGGCTCCTGTTCCACCTGCTCCGCCTCCGTCAGGCGGCCCCCTGGTGTCTGCAGCCCTTCCTCCACCATGGCTCCTCCTTTCATCGGCTCCACCGTGGGCCGCCATCCTGGCTGCGGCCTGGGTCCCACCTGGCTCCTCCTGCTCCTGGTCCCTCCTGCATCCTCCTTGGTTCCTACCTCCGTCTGCTCCACCTTGGACTCTGTTTGTCGTCCTCCTCCTGGTCTTCCATCCTCCTCCAGAACCTCCTCCAGTTTCCTCCCGATCATCCGGCCGCCTGCCCTACGCCATCCCTTTCACCCAGCCCTCCGCCGTTCTCCTGACCCTCCTCTCTCTGCGGCGCGAGTTTGCGCCTTCCAGGAGGGGGGCGATCTGTCACAACATCACATTGTTTGGACTTTGTTTGCACCGTTTTCTCTGTCTAGTTAGTTGTCATGGTTTCTGATTTGAGTTCTTCATTATTTTCAGGTGTGTCTTGTTTATTATCCTAGTTTGGTCTGTGTATTTAAGTTCCTGTCTGTTCAGTTTGAAGTGGTTGGGTATCAGCAATGTTGTGTGTCTCCTGCCTTATCTTATTTGGATTTACCTATATGTGGATTTATTAAAGACGTGGCTTGTTTAGTTGGGAACGCTTGGCTGATTGCACAGACACTATTGGAAGAGAGCTGAACTGGATGATGACATCACTGAATCATCAATAAACTGACTTTAGCTGAAAAATTACTCTTTGTTATTGTCCTCTTGCATTATTGACACTTTTTTTCCTGTTTGACACTGTAAAGCTGCTTTGACACAATATTGTATAAAGCGCTATACAAATAAAGGTGACTCGACTTGGCGTCATCTTCGTCATTATCGTCTTCTTCATCCTTTGCGTGTGTGCTTTGACATAGTTACTTGACCATAACATCCTCTTCCTGGCAGATTTGTAACATTTTCTGTTCATTGGAAATTCTTAATTATTGCTCTAATTGTGAAAATGGGAGTTTCTAGTCACCCTGGTGTGCTAAAAAATGAAAATATGAATGTGAATATACTTGAGAGATATACTCATAAAAAGGATACCAGTAATTGTGACCACTGTGTATTAGAGAAATATATTTATTTCATGTGATTTTCCCCCACTTACTTTCTTATTTTCAAAGACTTCTTTGTTCATATTTGCCAAGGATACCAACAAAAACACATACAAATGTTTTTTGTTTTTAGGGATGCGCATCTCATGACTCAGGCCGATACGATACGCATCCCGATGCATAGCCAATGATACGGTACTTTAAAGATACATATGAAGCAGCTACCGATGCGATGCAATTCACCCCAATTACGATGCAGTGCGATCCGATTTAGATTCGATTTGATTCAACATGTTTCATAAAACAAGTTAACCAAATAAGCCAGGCTTATTTCAGTTAGTCTGACTATTTAGGAACCTATGATGTGCTAAGGTGTATCAAATTTATATATATATATATATATATATATATTAGGGATGCGCATCTCATGACTCAGGCCGATACGATACGCATCCCGATGCATAGCCAATGATACGGTACTTTAAAGATACATATGAAGCAGCTACCGATGCGATGCAATTCACCCCAATTACGATGCAGTCTAGCTTACATTTGATTTACCTATTACAATAGTCCACTTACAGTTACTATCATAAAAATACACTTTATATGTAGGTTGAAAATTCTACAAAAGACACATTTAATGTCCAAAAATAATTTTTTAGCAAAGTGTATATTTTACTCAAAATTATTGCACTCCCAATCGATTGCGCTCTGTCTGTTTAGCGTGCATGCGTGCAGCAGCACTCGTTCACTCGCGTCAGCCTCGCCCACTCCTGACAGGAAAATGGATAAAACGCGTTACTGTAATTTGATTACTTTTTAGTAACGGAGTAATTTAACGCGCTATAATTTTCAGAATAGTAATTAGAGTATAGTTACAAGCCGACGTCTCTATACGTTACTGCCATGTTACATTGCTGACAGAATGCAGTGTTTTATAATCTAGAGATTGTAAAAAGGATGTAGCACACGCATTGTCGAGTCACA
Source organism: Sinocyclocheilus anshuiensis (assembly GCF_001515605.1). Classification (NCBI taxonomy): domain Eukaryota; kingdom Metazoa; phylum Chordata; class Actinopteri; order Cypriniformes; family Cyprinidae; genus Sinocyclocheilus; species Sinocyclocheilus anshuiensis. The sequence continues at coordinate 650,118 of NW_015546143.1, read as the reverse complement.
TTACTTAGTAACGTGTTACTGTAATTTGATCACTTTTAGTAACGGAGTAATTTAACGCGTTATAATTTTCAAAATAGTAATTAGAGTATAGTTATAAGCCGAGGTCTCTATATGTTACTGCCGCGTTACATTGCTGGCAGAATGCAGTGATTTATAATCTAGAGATTGTAAAAAGGATGTAGCTCACGCGCTGTCGAGTCAAGTGCCAGTGGATTAGAGACCTGCTCCCACGAGACCCGACGCAACAGAGTGCGGCGCGGGAGAAGATCGGCGAGTGCTGCTGCGGGCGGGTAGACACCATAGACTGTATAAAAACATGGACGTAGTGTCCGTGACGTCACCCGTAGGGTTCCGAAGATAGTTTTTGAAGCTCAAAAGTGGGCGGAGGCGGCCGTCGCCATCTTGGCAGCACGTCACCACACGTCACTCCCGGATAATCGAAGATGGGCAAAGAGGCGGGAGCTAGAACCACGCCCACCTAGCTCGATGGTGGTGACAGTAGCGGCAATCCACCTGTCACTCAAGTGGCCACGCCCTTAGTAAAAAGGATGTAGCACACGCACTGTCGAGTCAAGTGCCAGTGGATTAGAGACCTGCTCCCGCGAGACCCGATGCAACAGAGTGCGGCGCGGGAGAAGATGGGCGAGTGCGGGTGCGTGCGGGTAGACACTCGTGTGTGTGCGGGATGCGGGAGAATAAAATGATTCACGGGGCTCCCGCAAAATAGAAATATCTAAACATAAAATATCTAAAACAAATAAATTGTTATTCATCTATTGCACAAAAGCAACATTAACTAATATAAAATATAAACGATGAACAGGTGCAAGCATATGTGGAGTTTCTATTTAGGCTATAACACGTGTTTGCAGCGTAGAGCAATGCAGTGCTGAAATTTGCTTGTATACATTATGAAAGATTCATTATGCATATATTTATTGTGTTATAATAACAGAGATTTGTGAGATTGCGATGAACTGAGATGTATTTTAGAGAATATAAATGCAGCGCTCTGTGCTGGCATTCTGCCATGCCAAACCATGCACGGAGCAGCCGCTTGCTTTAGTTAAAAATAACAGTGTTCTGTGAATGTTGATGCTTTAATAACAAATATTTATCGGGAGCGTGTATGCTGGGATTTCATAAATTTCATGGAGAAAATAGTAACGTAACTAGTAATGTAACTAATTACTAATTACTTTTGAAATAAAGTAATCAGAACAGTAACGTGATTACTTTTAAAAGGAGTAATCAGTAATTTGATTACATTTTCAGAGTAACTTGCCCAACACTGCTGAGGAAAACACAACGTCTCGAATGTATTAAACAGCACAGATATATTTGTTGTTTGTCATGGTGGATTGATTTGATCCATGATCGACATTATGGTCTGCTTAAGAATAAGCGTGCACAAATGAGTGAGATTGTGTGAACTTAATTTGTTGTTAATGTCATTTATGGAACTGCTTTAGCCCCGGTTGATTTGTTAGGTTATTTCAAGTCAGGTTTTGGACTTTAATCCCCGCCTTTCTTCAGGTCTCTGCAGTGTTTTGATATGTCATATTAACGCAGCAGCGGTGATGAGAGAACGCACTTGAGAAACAGTTTAGAGAGGAGAAATCAATCTACATATAAAATATTGGTCACAGATTATTGGTCACTTTCTAAATAATAAACGTATAGCGCATCCACTAGTAATTATATATAAATAAATCGGTTTTTACAGATACAAATATGTTAGAAACGATGCATCGCGATATAAATGACAACTTGTAGCCGATGCACACTTTTTAAACGATGCATCGCATCGTTAACCTTTTATGCCGATGCACCGAGCGAATCGGGGAATCTTCCCATCCCTAATATATATATATGTGTTACGGAAGGAGACTCACACAGAGGGTTAGAGAGAAACAATGATGTTTATTTCCTGCAAGTGAGGCAGAGGATACGGGCAGGTGAATTTTAAGCTAGATAGGAAGTCCTTTGGGAGGATGAGGAGAGATAACTCTAGTAAGGGGATTCCCAGGAGATCATGGAAGGAAGACAGTGAGCACACACCTCCGATGGTGAGTGACGGGGTATCCACGGAGCGAAGGACTGGAACGAACACTGGAGGAAACACTGGAGAAAACACAGGAGGTAAGTATAACAGGGCAGGTAAGTCTTTCAATGAATCTTACGTATTGCAGAGAGAGAGAGTCCACTTCGTCACACATACACACACACAGATATATTTTGTTCATGTGTTATGTTTTCCTTTAATTTAGAATGAGTAGTAGTAACCTATGATGTGCTAAGGTACCAAATTAATTTAGATTTAATATATATATTCATGTGTTATGTTTTTTTTTAATTAAATTTACAGTAGATTGTTTTTTTGGAAATAAATGTTTAAGCGGATACTTCTGTTTTTGTTGTGTTTCTTTAGGCTCTCCGCAGTTCCCAAAGCAGTATCAAACCTGTGTATGTTTCTGTGGGTCATCGAATCACTCTGGATACAGCAGTCAGACTCACACACACTTGCTGCCTCTACAGAGTACCTGAACCAATACGACAGGTACACACACTTAAGGTCTCTACAGCATGAATTAACCAAAATTACATAAAATACAGACTAATAATTTGTTCTCATACGACTTCTGATGCTTTAACCCTCTGGGGTCCGAGGGTATTTTGGGGCCTGGAAAAGTTTTGACATGCCCTGACATTTGTGCTTTTTTCAGTTGCTTACAAACATTTGAATGATGCGAGCTTGACTAACGTGACCTGCCAGAACTAACGCTACGCTTGATTTATTGTATTATTGTTAAATATTGCATGTGAGTGCAATTGCAACTCTATCCAGGGGCAGTGTTGGGGAAAGTTACTTTTAAAAGTAATGCACAGCAAATTGGTTAATAAAATGGGATTAAATACATAAAGGATATTTGTATTATTTAACATATTTAATTATTGCAGCTTTGAGTCATATTCTGAGTTGCTTTTAACTGTTTTATTCATTTTGAGGAAAACTAAATCTGATTTTTTTTTTTGTGAGTGAGATGAATTAATGCATGTTCACATAGAACTAAAGTAACATCTTACTCCCGATTTCTCTCAACAAAGGGACAGGAGAGCTTTCAATAAATAAATGGGGGGAAAAAGTAACTGGCGTTACTTATTTGAAAAAGTAACTCAGATATTTTCTTGTAAATTAAAAAGTAATGCGTTACTTTACTAGTTACTTGAAAAAATTAATCTGATTACGTAACTTGCGTTACTTGTAATGCGTTACCCTCAACACTGTCCAGGGGAATGGCAGGCAGTAATTCCTAATATGTTTTGTAAAAACTACCTGTGCATGTAAAGTAACTGGTTGTCAGTCTGCCTGTTTTGCTATTTTCTAATTACAATTCCTCAAAACCACAAATCTTAATCCGATTTGGCATATTAAGTCTTTGGTTGTCATGAGATTTGTATGCATTCACTTTGTACGTCGTCAAGTCAAGTCAAGTCACCTTTATTTATATAACGCTTTATTCAATACAGATTGTGCTAAAGCAGCTTTACAGGAAAATGGTTTTTCAAAAATGCAAACAAAATTAAATTGTGCTGTAAAGCTGCTCTAAAAAGAGGACAATAGTAAACAGTCATTTTTCCAGGTAAAGTCGTTTCATCTTTGATTCTGTGTCAAGAGCATTCTTACTTGAGTTTTTCTCAGGGGTAAATCGGGATAGTGCAGTAGTTTATAGAGCACAGCTTGGCCACCCAGCTGCTATTACATCTAATGCATATAGCTGCTATTAAATGAAAAGCTTTGCGTATTTGACAAAAATGTACAAATATCGCAGACAGAACATGAAAACATGTCCTTTATGAATGGCCCAACAGGCATGAGGGGGACAGATTTATTGCTAAATCTACTGATGTGGACTGTAAGCCAGTGATGGCTTAATTTACGCTCAGGGGCGTTTTTGTGTATTTTCGCCTAAATTTGACATACCCAAATTCAAATGTTTACCCTACACACATACAATGGAGGAAATGAAAAAAAAA
>NW_015546143.1:637618-645680 GCF_001515605.1 Sinocyclocheilus anshuiensis | reverse complement strand
AGTTTTTTTCTTTCAGGAGACACAAGACTCTATAAATTGTAAAATCCATGTGGTTTATTACAATCTAAAACAGAATCCACATCCTCCAGCTTTATATCATTCCATTTATGTTCATAATTTTAGTCCCCTGTCCCCTACATCACCTCTGCTTCAGCATCCTACCTCTGTCAGCATCCTGCCTGCCTCAGCATCAGCATCAGCATCCTGCCTGGAGATCAGACGCGAGCTGAGCCGCTAGCTCCGAGCTAACTGCTTCTGGCATGAGCTCGCAGCTGCTATCTGGTCTTCAGAATGTGAAACAAAGAAATAGCTGTTTATAAACACAGCACTGTAATAATATCCATGTATATTTACTGAAACGCATCCTGTACTGTACTTTACTGTCAATACATCGTTTATCAGATTGTTAGCTGTGCTTTTACGTTTCAAAATAATGATTCTATCAAAAACGGAGCAAAACCGCTCATATGTGCTCACCAGACGCACGTCCTCTCCTCTCCACCGCGCCGCTGAACATTCTTCATCATATATAACTTTCATTATAATGTTCATAGATTGCCATTATCCAAGCCGCCGATGCGTTTGTCTTCCAGCGTGCATTATTGCCTTCAAAAAAGTCAAAGAAAACTACAAGACCCACGTTCAAAACAGCTCCAGCGCTGACCCGGATCCTCTCTCTCCCCCTCCTGTCTATTGACCCAGAGGTGTCAAATTTCATGGCTCTGAGTGGCCGGCGCGCTTGAGTGGCGTGTAATCTGACCTATTGCCGCCCACTGAGCAGCCCAGAGTAGCCCAGAGTTGTAGAACATAAGAGCCGCTGGCCAGAGCTGCTATGATTTGGAGAGCGCGTGTTTGCCAAAAGAGCATCTTTTTTTTCTCTGGTGAGCTTCTGTTGCGCAGCTGGATAAAACGCTATATATCTCACCGATGGAAGCACGCAGAAACGTGAAAATGGTCTTGTTTGAAAGAAGAGATCCTAATCTAAAAGCTAATATAGTAATATAGTATATAGATATTTGTGGCTTAGAGGTGAGAAATTTCACATCGCGATTCTATTGAAGATCATTCGATCTGTGATTGTCACACAATGAAATCTTTCATTGTGAAAATGAGAGCTTTCTTGTGATATATGACTTGACTGTTTTGTGAAAAATATAAAAAAAAATACACATTCTTCGGAAAAATTATTCGCAATCATTAGGCGGAAATTCGTGTGTGGGTCGAATACATTTCTAAGCTTCATTTTACTGCTTTATGTATCATAAAACCAAAAGTAATGGTATTCTTTGTAAAGAAGACACTCTAAGCTTTCAAATGATACCATATATGAGCTGATACCATATGTTACGGGGCAAACAAGACGAGAGGCGTGCAGATCCATATGCAAAGCTTTATTCTGAAACATAGTCAAAACAGGCAAGGGTCGGACAATGGCAAACAGGTATATAGGGGGCAAGACTGAAGAGTAATCCGAAACACAAGCGATGGTCCAGGCGAGGAATAAACAGTATCCGAACAGTGCGAGATGAGAGGGGTAATCCGAGACAGGCGATATACTTCAGGGCAGGCAGAGATCATACAAGATATACAGGCTAGGATCAAAACACGAAATTACTAAGGCAATAAACAGGATAAACTAGACTTAGACTCAGAACTAGAAACTCAAACTAGGACCGGGAACTGGCTCCATAAAGTAGCTACGCATAACAGCATAGCTGCTAAACAATACTTGGCAGTTTGAAAGGGATCTGAGTGAGTGTTATATAGTGAATGTGTGATTGGTTACAGCTGTGTGCAATTAGTGCAATGGATGATGGGATATGTAGTCCGGGATGACATGCAACAGTTTGTGTAGTGCGAGAGTCAATGTAATGGAAGGATGACCTCTGGTGGTGATCGAACGGAAGTCCACGGAAAGGATTCGTGACACCATATAAGAAAGGCTTTGCAAATGAAGCATAAACATTTTTTACGTGATTTTAAGTAGTTTTAAAACCTCATAATGCCTGTCCACATGCACTCATAACAGTGGATGGGTTACAAATGATTCAATTGGCAGCACAGTGCTAGGCAAATATTAGAGTATGTATAGTACTTTAACCCAGCTGAGAAAACCCAGAAATTAGTTAACCATTTATGGGTTTGACATTCTGGGTTATTCTTGCTGCGTTATTTTCATACAGTAATTTACATTCAAGCTCTGAGGATCATTTTGCTTATTGGTTTTGACCCATATCATGTCGGATCAAAAGACCAAATCAGTTGATGAGTTGATGACAAGAAATGCACAGATTGCATAAGACTCGTTCTTGTTTTGGCACAGTGCTAATTCACACAGAAAATGTTTTTGTGTTCCACTAAGCTGTTTTTTTATATATATTTCTTTCTGCAGGTATGTAAACATGCAGTAGATGTGTTGCTGATTTTTCAGTGTTGATTAGTTACCTGACTAATGTTAGTGTAGTTAGTCAAAATCTTGCTCAATTAATAAAAAAATAATGAAAATATTGTGCAAACTACACTTGAAATATTTTTAGTGTCCAGTGACTTTGTACATTCAATAATTAAAAATGACAGTTGGCATTTTAAACAACTTTAGAGATCAAGCAAGCCTCTCCAAACAACCCAATAGTTAGCTAAACATCAAAATGGTAACTTTGTTTGATTTAACAACTAGAAAACTGCATTTAGTATTTAAAGTGTTAACGTAACCCCAACATTAAAAAAGCAAGCATTTTATTGTGTATACACCGTAGAAGATGTTAGCCCACTAAACTGAAACTGTTAGTTTAGTTGCTGCCTTAAATTTTTGAATTTAGTAAAGTTTCTAGCACTTTTTCAACCACTTTGATTGTGAAGGTGAGTAAAAGACAAGCACATTATTGGGGGGATAATTATCTTAAATCTACACATATGAATACACAGACTGCTCCAGTTTTAGACCTTACCTAAAAACAATATGCTGATGAACACAACCTGGTTTTCCTAACCATTTCAAATCTGTTGGTATTCATTCTAGGTGGTGCAATGTGATATTGGGTTATATCCTCACTTGTGATTGTGAATATGCATTCTTTAAAAGGAGAATTTCTCTGTGGGCCAACACATAATTTGAAAAATGATTGACAGCCTTAATGCTTTGCAGTTTCCTGTGTCTCCATAGTAACATCATTGACATTTGTACATGGCAGATTGTGTTGCGTTGAGACTATTCAATTAGACCCTTCAGCTTTATAAATGCTAAAAAAAACAAACAAAAAAAAAACACCAGAACAGGATCCTATTGGGCTACAAAACGTGATGTGTGGTGTCCCATACTTGGAATTTGTGCTCTGCATTTATCCCATCCAAGTGCACACAAAGCAGTGAGTAGTGAACAAACACACACACACAGAGCAGTGGGCAGCCATTTTTGCTGCGGTGCCTTGCTCAAGGTCACCTCAGTTGTAGTATTGAAGGTGGAAGAGAGCGCTGTACATTCACTCCCCCCACTTACACTTTATAAATGCTAAAAATAAAAAAAATTTAAAAAAGAACACCAGAACGGGACCCTATTGGGCTACAAAACGTGACGTGTGGTGTCCCATACTTGGAATTTGTGCTCTGCATTTATCCCATCCAAGTGCACACAAAGCAGCGAGTAGTGAACAAACACACACACAGAGAGCAGTGGGCAGCCATTTTTGCTGCGGTGCCTTGCTCAAGGTCTCCTCAGTTGTAGTATTGAAGGTGGAAGAGAGCGCTGTACATTCACTCCCCCCACTTACAATCCCTGCTGGTACAGAGTCTCAAACCCCGCAACCTTTGGGTTACAAGTCCAACTTTCTAACCATTAGGCCACAACTGCCCAAAACAGTCAACAGGTGAGAGCTGAGACCACCTGCAGGGTTTTTGTTGGGGTTTAGCCACAGGCTGTTGCTCAAGAATATTACTGATATTCCTAATACAGGTGTGTACAGGAATAAATGCAGTAAAGGCTGATCTGATCTCTGACCATAGTAGTGTCATTTTCAGTATTTTTGTGCTTTATAAATCTTACTGCTAAGGTTTTGCAAAAAGATATTTGAAATCCTGTATACTTAAAGGGGACATCGGATGCTAAATTAACTTTTACTGGTGTTTGCATATAATGTGTATTAGCAGTGTGTGGGCACAACCACCATACAATGATAAAAAGCCTTTCACTACTTTTTTTGTAATCCCTAAAAAACCTAAAGTCTCAATAATCAAGACGTTTTGATTTTCTGAACAGTATGATGTCATATTGCTCAAGCCCCACCCACGGCCACTGACGGACTGTCCCGTATTAGCATATCTCTGCCCTCAGCCAGTTGTACGCTGTCCAACATTTTCTCCGCACTCCAGCAGCTGTAGCGACAATGTCTCATATAATGCAGGTGTTTTATAGTTGGATGTAAAAGTGTACATAAGAGTCTTCATTTTCTCCCAACATTAGAGCCACTGGACGCAGTGGATTAGTTTTGTCTTTGATAATGCGCCACCGAATACACCTACATTTGTTTATGAAGCTTTGCTAAGCACCAACAACTATATCGTAAAATGGTTCAGTAATCGAAGCTTTTCAACACGTTCCACACTAATGACATTTTGTGGTCAAAAGGTGGAAAAAGGCACCTTACGTCCCAGACGTCCCAACCATTTTTGTACTGTTTCATATAATGAATCAGTTTATGCTACGAAAACCATATAAAGCAAAAAAAATAAATAATAATAATTGTATTTAAAGTATGAATAAATGCGTCTGTTAATAAATTTATGAAAAAATAAGCATGACTCATGTAGGCTGTAACACCGTTTGTAGATCGGGAAGAAGGAGGCGGGAACCGGCGAACATTGAAACAAAACGTTAATAATAAAATAAACACGAAACAGCGCGACAGCCCCTCGACTTGTGATTGTGAATATGCATTCTTTAAAAGGAGAATTTCTCTGTGGGCCAACACATAATTTGAAAAATGATTGACAGCCTTAATGCTTTGCAGTTTCCTGTGTCTCCATAGTAACATCATTGACATTTGTACATGGCAGATTGTGTTGCGTTGAGACTATTCAATTAGACCCTTCAGCTTTATAAATGCTAAAAAAAACAAACAAAAAAAAAACACCAGAACAGGATCCTATTGGGCTACAAAACGTGATGTGTGGTGTCCCATACTTGGAATTTGTGCTCTGCATTTATCCCATCCAAGTGCACACAAAGCAGTGAGTAGTGAACAAACACACACACACAGAGCAGTGGGCAGCCATTTTTGCTGCGGTGCCTTGCTCAAGGTCACCTCAGTTGTAGTATTGAAGGTGGAAGAGAGCGCTGTACATTCACTCCCCCCACTTACACTTTATAAATGCTAAAAATAAAAAAAATTTAAAAAAGAACACCAGAACGGGACCCTATTGGGCTACAAAACGTGACGTGTGGTGTCCCATACTTGGAATTTGTGCTCTGCATTTATCCCATCCAAGTGCACACAAAGCAGCGAGTAGTGAACAAACACACACACAGAGAGCAGTGGGCAGCCATTTTTGCTGCGGTGCCTTGCTCAAGGTCACCTCAGTTGTAGTATTGAAGGTGGAAGAGAGCGCTGTACATTCACTCCCCCCACTTACAATCCCTGCTGGTACAGAGTCTCAAACCCCGCAACCTTTGGGTTACAAGTCCAACTTTCTAACCATTAGGCCACAACTGCCCAAAACAGTCAACAGGTGAGAGCTGAGACCACCTGCAGGGTTTTTGTTGGGGTTTAGCCACAGGCTGTTGCTCAAGAATATTACTGATATTCCTAATACAGGTGTGTACAGGAATAAATGCAGTAAAGGCTGATCTGATCTCTGACCATAGTAGTGTCATTTTCAGTATTTTTGTGCTTTATAAATCTTACTGCTAAGGTTTTGCAAAAAGATATTTGAAATCCTGTATACTTAAAGGGGACATCGGATGCTAAATTAACTTTTACTGGTGTTTGCATATAATGTGTATTAGCAGTGTGTGGGCACAACCACCATACAATGATAAAAAGCCTTTCACTACTTTTTTTGTAATCCCTAAAAAACCTAAAGTCTCAATAATCAAGACGTTTTGATTTTCTGAACAGTATGATGTCATATTGCTCAAGCCCCACCCACGGCCACTGACGGACTGTCCCGTATTAGCATATCTCTGCCCTCAGCCAGTTGTACGCTGTCCAACATTTTCTCCGCACTCCAGCAGCTGTAGCGACAATGTCTCATATAATGCAGGTGTTTTATAGTTGGATGTAAAAGTGTACTTCATTTTCTTCATTTTCTCCCAACATTAGAGCCACTGGACGCAGTGGATTAGTTTTGTCTTTGATAATGATACACCTACGCCAGAAGGATGCTGGACAGGTAAAGCCTACAAATCTTGCCACATTAATCAAACATTGTGGTGTCAATACTCAATAAGTTACAACGCAAATCAGAGATTTAAAAAAGAATTCCTTTACTGGTCATTTTGAAATGTGAAACTTTGTCTGCAATTGTTAACGTCTTTTAAACGCAAATTTGCTTACTGGGAAGCTTTGCGAAGCACCCAAGCTTTCCCCTCAACTGTATCTAAAAAGGTTCATTATTTCAACACGTTCCACACGTTCCACACTAATGACATTTTGTGGTCAAAAGGTGGAAAAAGGCACCTTACGTCCCAACCATTTTTGTCATTTTTGTACTGTTTCATATAATGAATCAGTTTATGCTACGAAAACCATATAAAGCAAAAAAAATAAATAATAATAATTGTATTTAAAGTATGAATAAATGCGTCTGTTAATAAATTTATGAAAAAATAAGCATGACTCATGTAGGCTGTAACACCGTTTGTAGATCGGGAAGAAGGAGGCGGGAACCGGCGAACATTGAAACAAAACGTTAATAATAAAATAAACACGAAACAGCGCGACAGCCCCTCGCGGACGACTGTCGCGCACAAACAAAACCAAAACACAAAATAAAGTCCAGGCCTGGTCCTCTCTCGTCTTTCACTGTCGTCACTCCTCCTTTTTATCCTTCCGGAGCTCCTCTGTGAGACTCGAGACCGGTGAGTGGCGCAGGTGTCGCTCATTATCACTTACTCCACCGGCCTTGCTCCGTTCCCACGGCTCTCGGCCCCGCCCCTCTCGTCACATAGGCATATGATCAAAAAAATTTAGATTATCGTGGAATGGTCAGTTGAAGTGATTGTGAAGCAGGGATTAATACAAACTGAACATTCACAAAACTACACATGTAAATATTTATTCGTATTATGATTTATTCTTATCAAAGAAGTGAATGACACTTGAAACCTGTGCAAGAGGTTCGCGTTATTTGAATCAGAATAAGAAGCAGTCACGTGGTTGTGTGCAAAAACGAAGCTTCGGAGGTCACAGATTGTCACGTTCGCTACTGTGAGGGAGTGAGGAATGAGGAGACGTGGAGTACATCAACAAGGAGATTTTTAATAACATTCAGGGAACCAGGAAAACACACGTAGCAGAGGATTGCAATACATGCAATACTGGACAAGGAACTAAGAAAAGGAAACACTTTAAATCAGTGGTTCTCAACCCGCGGGCCGCATGCGGCCCGTCACGAATTCAAATGCGGCCCGCTGAACACAATTTAAAAAATAACTTTCAGTTTTACAATTCATTTTAGTTTTTACATTAATTTATCTCTGATCATTTCTTCATTACATTTAAACTACATTTTGCTACCTGTGTGCCACCAACCCCTATACCGGTTACTTTTAGACGAAACCTACGCTCCCTTTCCCCCTCCCATCTTTCCTCCGTTGTATCCTCCTCTCTTAAAATAGTTCAGTTTTGTATGTAATGGCAAAGTGATTATATTTCGTTTAGTTTTTTTATTAAGAGAATTTAGAAAAACGTTTGGTCGTTTTTGGTCATTAAATATAGGCTAAGTTTTTGTTTTTTAAAGTAACGACCAAGCAGCCAGCCGCAGACAGTGCGCTAATCATAGCCTATGTTTGATCAATTTAGCCTTCTCAAATCATCACGACTTGCCTAAAATAAAATCTATAGATATA
>NW_015546143.1:637037-637235 GCF_001515605.1 Sinocyclocheilus anshuiensis | reverse complement strand
TTGTTACTCATAAAGGTAAGAGTAATACATCATTCGTAACTGTAAAGGGTCTACTTTTATTTGTGTTGCACTCACAATATCAACAAAACGTTGTGCTTTTATAAAATGAAGAAAACAAACACAATGCGCTTTCTGCCGTCTCGTCTTGAACAGGAGCGCTTACAAAAATGAACCGAAACTCAACGAATAGATGCCTCA
>NW_015546143.1:636736-636955 GCF_001515605.1 Sinocyclocheilus anshuiensis | reverse complement strand
TATACATCTAATAGACAACAAAATGGCAATCTATCCAAACAAATTAAATATACAGCTTTTATTAAGAAAAATAACATTTTTAACAACTTGGACAACTTAAGACAATACAAAATGATAAAAATACAAAAGATGACAAAATAATGACAAAATAAAATTTTATAAATACAATACACTTAAATATAAATATGATGAAAAAAAAGGAATTTTTATTAACATAAG
>NW_015546143.1:630358-636498 GCF_001515605.1 Sinocyclocheilus anshuiensis | reverse complement strand
AACAAATAAAACAACCAACAGTGAACTTAAAGGAAATTATTAATTATTGGTTTTATTTCTTGTTTAAAATGCCTCCCAACTGCATTCCTCAAGTCCAACTCTGTTGCTGCCGGGAAGTTGGTCATCACAGCATCTGCCAAAAAAGAAAAAAAAAAAAAAAGCACAAGAAAAGCTTGACATGATTTTTTTACTTTAATTACAATAATTGTGTCAGGGAGTCATTCTCTTTTGCTTGGATGCCAACTAAAAACAAAAACGAGATATATATAGTGTATCACCATTCAGTGTGTTAAAAAAGAGAAGCTTTCTGGTAAATGTTGTGTGGTTTATACACATACCTCTAATGACCGAGAACAGTGCAGTCTTTTAAATGCCTCTTTCTGCAGCGGACCACCCCCTTTCATGTTGAATTTGGACATGAGGGAATTTTTTTTAAACCATAAAATATAATACAGATTGAGGTGGTTAACAATTGCGGACAAAGTTTGACATTTCAAAATGACCAGTAAAGGAATCCTTTTTTAAATTTCTGATTTGCGTTGTAACTTATTGAGTATTGACACCACAATGTTTGATTAATGTTGCACGTTTTGTAGGCTTTACCTGTCCAGCATCCTTCTGGCACTGTCTTTGAGGTTTCTTCCTTCAACTCTGCACAACTTTGACACCTGAATAACACATGCCAATGTCAGGCGGGTAGTATTATATGTGTCCGTGTACAAATGTTTACCAACCTTAAAAAATAAATCTTATTGTAACGTTACTTGTACAATGACAAAGATATTCTATTCAATTAGCTCATGCTCTCTCTGTATCAAACAAGCCATTGTTCAGTAATAAATTCAATATAACAATTAAAATAAATGATGGACTTTGTCAAAGATGAGAGCTTTAGTGAGGAAATGTTGTTTTGGAGACTTTTTTTTTTTTTACCATTGCTGCCCGGATCTTTTCAAGTTCCAACCGCTTTTCCAGATTTTGAAACTCCTCCTCAGTTTCTCCAATTCTTCTACTAAAATGTCATGGTTCCTAAACATGATAACAAATAATATAGATAAATAATGAAAACGTCAAAACGAAAACACAGATACTTACAAGACCAAGTAGGAATGTCCTTTATCGTTTGTTGTATGCCCGCTGCTCTCCAACAGGTAAACTTAGTGCTCTCTCTTGTAAAAAAACAAAATTCAAAACACAACACTGATCTCTACTAAGTCTCATGTCTCGCGTTGCCAGTAGTCATGTCTCAGTACAGGTGGGCTAAAAGCAGACTACTCGTAAACCCGTCCAATTTAGAGCTAAATCGTGGCTAAATCTAGACCATGTCATGAAATGACACTTATATCTTTGTAGATATTATTGACACTGCGAACATGATGGGATATCAACCATTTCATGCGCTGCCTGGCCAAAAACTACAGTGAATCAGGTTTGACTATAAGTGGGCTACTGATAGCCGCTCTGACTACGAGCTAAATCGTGGCTACGCACAAGCTACGTATTGAACATGTAAAAGAAATGAAACCAAACACCTTGTAAATGCTGTTACTTTGCTTACATGATGGAATATATTAGCAAAACAACAAAGCTAATGCTTTTCACGGAGCTTACGTAATTATCCATTATACATTGTTATATAGCCTGGTTCGTTGGTCCGTTAGATCGTATTGCTTTCTCACTACAACCGAACTGCTCCAGAATTCGTTTTCAATCGAGCCGAGCCACCTCGTTCAGGCGATCTCAGACCGATTGTCTTGGCGCGGATCCGAGCGCGATTGCCGTGTTCACATATGCCCAAACGAACCGAGCTAAAGGGGGAAACGTGCCAGGTTCCGAAACAACGGGCCAGGTGTGAAAGCACCTTAGTCAGCTTTGACGAAACTCCTCTCAGCTAGCATGTCTTTTCAAAATGAAAGTAGCCTTGTTACCTGACCTGAATACAGCGCGCTGATTCGCTAAAATGGACTTATCGGCTTCTGTTCAAAAACAACAAGGGCGCTTGTCGGCTTCTGCAGTAAAACGTGAACTCGCGATGCCTTGAAAGTGGACAAAACGTGTTTAGGGTTCAGATCGCGCTATATGTGGAGAATAATGCACGGCAATCAGCTCATTGTTTTGAAAGTGCCGTTTATCGGTTTTTGCAAATTAACTCTTCATATATATATGTAAAAAAAACATAAAAGTTATGTGTATGTGTAATATATGTTTATTGTTGTTGCCAGTATTTTAATAGTATTGATTATGAACATATTAAGCATTACAAAACAAATTAACATCTGTGAAACCATACAGCTGGCGCAGAGCTTTTTTACAATTTAAAGTCATTGTGAGTGTCATTCTTATTAATGTTATTTTATAAAATAAGGTACATGTAAGATAAAAGTACATATGTGACTAAGATGTTTCTGCAACAGCTCCAGCTCGCTGACGTGCAGGGTATACGTCAGCGTCCGAATTCGTTCACTTCATTTCGTTCACTCCTTTCTGCACTCAACTGCCATACACTATAGACCTTTTTCCTGAGTAACCGGTGAGCGGCGCCATGATGGATTCTAACTTCCGTTTGGGTGCTCTCATGTTCCAGTCTCCATAGAAATCCATGTTAAAACGGGGTAAAAAAAGATTGACTGAATTGAAACTTTTTCAAACTAAATCTGAATGTGTGCAGGGTTAAGCTGTGCTGTTGTTTGCTGCCACAGTAACGGCAATAAGCTAAAGGCATAACTGTCATGTTATTTCACTTTAAAAGACTTTAAAGTACTTGTGTTGCGTACCATAAAACCTGTCCATGTCCGGCACTGTATGCATGGCTTGCAGCGCTTAAGTTAAAATACTGAGTGTGAAATAATAAAATAATATATTAAAATAATGTGTGCTTTTATCATTCTGTGGACAAAATCCCGTGAACTTCGCCCTGATCGGGAGCTGTATGTGCGCTCATCTGTTTTCAATGCAGCTAACGTTGCGTCGCTTCATGTCATTCCCACTCATTAAACTATGACAGGACCTTTACTGCAAAAAGACGGTTATTGCGACACTGTAAAGTGATGAAACTATGGCGCCATGTGCTTTTTAAAACCATTTTTATGGGTTTCATGTTATATTATCGGCTCGGACAATATGATACTGTAAAGTGATGAAAGTATGGCGCCATGTGCTTTTTAAAACCATTTTTATGGGTTTCATGTTATATTATCGGCTCGGACAATATGATACTGTAAAGTGATGAAAGTATGGCGCCATGTGCTTTTTAAAACCATTTTTATGGGTTTCATGTTATATTATCGGCTCGGACAATATGTAAATGTGACTAGAAACCAGAGACCGGAAATGTGAAGCACCGCTCCAGTCGGGCGATACTTCCATGTTCAGAAAAAGGTCTATATAGGGATTAGTGAATGAATGAACGAGTGAGCCATTTCAGACACAGCTAATAATTTGGATTAAACTTATGCCTGTAATGGAGTAAATTGTAGACAATGTAAAAGTTTGAACTCTGTCTCCTTAGATATGTTGACAACATACTGCCAAATTTGTGTCCAAGAGTCTACATCCACTGACAGCCCCAAATCTTGTTCCCAAATAGCTATGGTTACCTCATTATTGACCTTTGCTCCTTGTAAAAGAGCTTCACAACATCGTCATAACATTAGTGTCCTCTTAGATCTAATATCCAGGAGCACCTGTTCTGTTGGAAATAAGTACAAAAATCAAGGCAAGATCATCTTCATCAAAGCTATCCTTCCTAGCATAGACTATGGCAGGGGAGTCCATCTATGCAAATAATCATGCACCAGTCAAAGAGAGAGTTAAAGAAAAAGAGAGTTAAAATTAGTCCTATACATTTGCTGTAACAGTGGAGTGACTCCAAGATAGGTAAAGCCATGCCTAGCCCTTTCAAAAGGAAAAGAGATCGAGATAAAAGTATTGTATTGTATAAAATTATCCCCCACTTCAAAAAATTGTATTAATCAATATAAAATAAAAAATATAAAAATATATATTTATATCAAAAAAATTATATACAAATTTATAAAACAAAAACTCCCATTCAACCCAATCGAATGCTTTTTGAGCATCTAAAGAAAGTGATTTTTTTTTAAACTATGTGGCTAAAAAGCATAAACCTTTTTAATTTTATGTATTAAGATATTGTTATTATGCACAGAGCATCTTTTTATGCTTATGCAAATGCAGATTTACATTTTGATTGATCAATCATAGCATTCTTCTGTCAAATGTATTTGTACTGCTAAACTGTATATTTGACCATTGTCCTTGGCAACCGGTCTCTTTCACTGTGCTAGTTTAACTTCTCTTGTAAAACTTCACAATCTCTACATATTTAAACAATCATTAATTTATGTCCATTTATTTACTAATTTGGCAAACCAAATAAGTGGGATAATGCACCAGACATTATCCAGCCTGACATTATCACAAAATGAACTCCTTCAGGATGACACATTTATAATAGACAGACATGACTGTAAGAGCATTAAAGTGTTGGTTCACCCAAAAATGAAAATTAGCCCATTAATTACTCACCCTCAAGGCATCCTAGGTGTATATGACTTTCTTCTTTCAGATGAAACTAGTCAGAGTTATATTAAAACATTGTCTTTGATCTTCCAAGCTGTTTAATGGTAGTCAGCGGGTGTTGCAGTGCATCAGTCCAAAAGAAGTGAAATAAAGAGCATGCATCCATAATAAAAAGTGCCTCACACGGCTCCGGGGGGTGAACAAAGTCCTCCTGTAGCGAATCGATGCGTTTTTGTAAGAAAAATAACCATATTTAAAACGTAATAATTTAATCTAGCTTGCGCTCACTGTTGTACACAGAAGCAGCTCTGGGCGGATGACGTAAGACGTCGGCGTTGCGCATGCACCACTCAGAAGTGACGAACGCGGAAGTGCAGGGGAGAGAACAAAACAAACAATGGTCACGAATTAGAAGTACAAAATGAGGATTTGTAAAGAAGAATGTTGGAGGATTTCGATAAAGCCAAGAGGAGACTGGTTTTCCTTTGCTAAAGTAAGGAAACTTTGCTTCCTTTGCTCCTATAAACAAACGTTGGTTTTCACGAGACTCCGCCCATCCATAAAAAAAGTGTCTCACACGGCTCCGGGGGGTGAACAAAGTCCTCCTGTAGCGAATCGATGCGTTTTTGTAAGAAAAATAACCATATTTAAAACGTAATAATTTAATCTAGCTTGCGCTCACTGTTGTACACAGAAGCAGCTCTGGGCGGATGACGTAAGACGTCGGCGTTGCGCATGCACCACTCAGAAGTGACGAACGCGGAAGCGCAGGGCAGAGATCAAAACAAAACAACGATCACGATTTAGAAGTACAAAATGAGGATTTGTAAAGAGGAATGTCGGAGGATTTCGATATAAGCCAAGTGGAGACTGGTTTTCCTTTGCTAAAGTAAGGAAACTTTGCTTCCTTTGCTCCTATAAACAAACGTTGGTTTTCACGAGACTCACCGGCGCATGCGCAATGCCGATATCTTACGTCATCCTCCCGGAGCTACTTCCATGTACAACTGTTGGCGGATGCTTGATTAAAGTGATTATTATGTTTTGAATATGGATATTTTTCTTACAAAAACGCATCGATTCACTACAGGAGGCCTTTGTTCACCCCCCGGAGCCGTGTGAGGCACTTTTTATTATGGATGCATGCTCTTTATTTCACTTCTTTTGGACTGATGAACTGCAACACTATGACTGCCATTAAACAGCTTGGAAGATCAAAGTCAAGTTTGAATATAACTCTGATTGGATTCATCTGAAAGAAGGAAGTCATATACGGCTAGGATGGCTTGAGGGTGAGTAAATAATGGGCTAATTTTCATTTTTGGGTGAACTATCCCTTTAATTCTTTGTTATTTCTTATTGGTTATTCAAGGTCACGTGGGCACAGGTGATCACTTCCGTTTTCTTTATTATTTCCTTTGTCGGATTGTTTGTTAGGTTGGAAGGGGCGAGGTGCGGGAGCCAACTTTCTGTTGACCATATTGCATTGGTCTAATCAGGTTTTCATATGCTTTAAAGGAGACATATTATGCCCCTTTTTACAATATGTAATATAAGTCTCTGGTGTCCCCAGAATGTGTCTGTGAAGTTTCAGCTCA
>NW_015546143.1:620143-630221 GCF_001515605.1 Sinocyclocheilus anshuiensis | reverse complement strand
TTCTGATTATCATGTTTATCTCTCTGAAATCATGCGTTTTAAACCATATGAGTTTAAACTTATGATATAAGGTTTTCTGAGAGCACACACCCGAAGCACATGGACATAAAGCGGCCACCACAGCATGTGAGTACTAAACTAAGTTCTCATTCAAACACAGGTTTACGTTAAAAACACACGAGTTACAAAAAAACAGTCGGTTATGTCTGTGAAGGTAAACAACTGGGAAATGAAACGCATTTTTATTTTAGATCTGTGTGGCAGCAGCAATATACATGAAATAAATCAATAAATCCAATGCTTGTCTCCTCTGAGGCTGGGACTGTAAATAGTGTTCTGTGCTCGTCTGTGCAGCCAAAAACAGAACAGTTAGCATGTTTTGCTCAAACTTTCTCCATGGCATTAGAGCTGGTACACTGTTGTCGCTTGCAAAATCAAATGAAACGCCGTGGGTGTAAATTTACAGGTTAAGGGCCGGTAATATTATAATGAAAGCCCTTTGCCACGTCACCAAGGGAGTGAAATCAGACGCGCTCGTTTTCTCAGACGCTTTCAGAAAAAGGCTTCCCAAAACAAAGTTACTTGGTTAGTCTTTTTCACGTTTCCTTGGTTGGTAGATGCACTGGGGACCTGATTATAGCACTTAAAACCTGGAAAAGTCAGATTTTCATGATATGTCACCTTTAATAAAATTCGAAAGCAAGTTAAGATCGTCAGTCTTCCATGGATGAGATAATGACCGAGTGCGAACGAGTCACGAGCCCACTACCTAGCCTCTATGTGGCAATTGAAAGCCGCTTCAATGACTGTATCTGTATTAATTAATGTGCTAATTAGAAAGCAAATTAGCCTTGATTTAATTTTCATTTATGTCTTTTTTTTTTCGAGAGCTTGCCTATGGTGGATTTTGTCAGCTCTATGGGGATGAAGCCTTTCTCATAATACACACAAATTCTGTAATATTACTGAACACACACATACACATACATGGTCCTTTACTAGTGTTTACTAGCATTTACTACTGTTTGAGAAAAACATGAATAGAAGAAAACAAGTAACTTTACCTTCTGAATGGCTAGTTCAACTGTATATAACTGTATGTATGTTACTATAAAGCAAACAGGCATAATCACCCCGTGAACAGTGTGCAACTCTGCAGGATGTTAAAATTGACCAGCTGGATTCATCATAAAAAATTCTGTAATATTACTGGGGGAAAAAAATGTAACATTTTAAAAGGCAGATTTAAATGAATGCAGAATAATATTACTGAAAGTTCAAATAGCAAAAAATAGGATACCAACCACAGCACACAGCGTATTAGCTGGTAAATGTAGAGTATAGTCAACTTTTAAACACTCTGTAAGTCCTATATTATTTTTTGGCGGGTGTTAAATCTGCTGCATTGTGCAGGTATAGATTCCACATGGGCCTGCCTAAGATTCGGTCTCTTTCTGTCTTTGTACAGGCGGACATCCGTTCAAGAGAATACCTGCGTTGCCATGTCCTGACATCTGACATTACCTAGATGAACAGATGGGGTGAAAGGAGAGAATGCTGTGATGCTTACATTGTATTAAGACTGGTAATTTTTATTATTGAATCCAAGAATTTACCATGCTAGTGGATTTGTAGTATACACAGACTTTTCTTTTTTTCTGGAACTATAGTGTCTGAAAACAAAAGTAGGGCCGTGCTATTCAGCTTCATGTTCCACTGTCACCAGGATCTGATATAAATAAAAGATTGTAAGAACAGCACACTTTACCAAGCAGATCTATCAAGTGAGTTTTGTGTACATTATGAAAATAATGTAGTGAATGGAGGGGGAAAAAGTAAAAGAAAAGAAAAATTCAGAAGTTTTGCTAATACACTTTTCCCCTTGATATTTGTAATCACCAGGATTCTTTTCTGTTTTACTGAATTTATATCTTCAATTCTGTCCTATTTTAATTTGTTGGATAGCCTATTCTGAACACTGCTGCATTTAGTTCCAATTTGCATATAAATTACTTTTTACATTGTAAATGTCCACTGTAAATAGATAAAGATATAAATATCTTTAGTTGGAAAGATTTGAGCTTATTTGTTTTGTTTGTTTTTTCCCTCCTCCCATCCCTGTACTTATACATAATTATGTCGTGTTTATATTAAAAGTGTCTGTTATTTTTGATATTTTGGTTGCCCTCGGCATAAGTTTACTTTGTTGAACCACATTAGTTCCATAAATCAGTTTTCTTCTAACTCTTGGGGCTCAGGCTGAATATTTTTCAGTTTTTAACTTGATTTTTGTAATGATCTGGAAAGTAATTTTATTACCAAACTTATATTTATACTTTTAACAGCATTTAAGAGCATAATGGAAATGTAATGACACTTGTACAAGTAAATGAGGGAAATGTGATTTTACATTGGCTGAAACAAAAAGGAGGGGGAGGATATTTGCATTGGTCCTCATTCTCAAACAAACAACACAGTCTCTGCCCTATCTGGCCCTGCATCACAAAAGTGCTTTCATAATATGGGCCATAAAGGTGTATGAAAACACTCAGATTTTGTATGTATGTATTTATTTATTTACCTATTTATTTACTTACTTACTGCTCCTTATGGCCAACCAAACAGAGCTTGAAACACACTGGGGCTCCTTCAATAAACAGTTTACATTGTTAATCTTGTGTTGTGAAGTTATGTAAACATTCAAATCAATGTTCAGTTGATTTGAACAATGTTCAATTGAATTGATTTACACTAATTCATTTTGTTAATGTTTTGACTGCTGATTGTGATTCCCTGACATTATGGGGACATCCTCCATCCGCCTTTGCCTTTCTTCCAGACCTTGAGATCCTGGAAACTGCCACATTAGACATGGATTTGGGCTGTCACGACAAAAGATTTTTCACTACACGATTATCATGGCCAAAAGAATTTATAGAAATCTTGAAAAATGTAAAATATTATAACAAATAATAATAAATTATATATGTATGTGAGTGTGTGTGTGTGTATGTGTGTGTGTATCGAAGACTCGGGAGACTTGAGAGGATCCATGAGCAGGGAATTTTAATGGGGCAAGACAAAGCAAGGTCAAATAGGTGAAGATCATGCACAAAATAGGCAAGGTAATCCGAGCTGACAAGTCCAAAACAGCAGGCATAAAGAGGCGTAAATGGGTAAACTGTAAAAGTCCAAACACAGAGAGATAAACAGAGGTAGACACTCAGAATTGCCTATATGAAACGATAAACAAGACTTCGCAAGTGTGCATTGGCGGGCTAGGCCTATAAATACACAAGCTGATGATGCAGCGGAACAGGTCAGGGTAGAATCGGACGTTAATATTCAGGTGATAGCTCCCTCGTGTGTTGGGAGGGAACAGCAGGTGTGATAGTGGACGTAACAATTTCAAATTCAACTTTATTTTACAGTTTTTCTGAATTGCTAAAACACATTTCTTGAACCCATCACTCATTTTCTCAAAACCTTAAACACAAATCTAAATCTTCAAACTAAATTCACAGAACCCCTGACTCTTCTGGCAAAATCAAACAATCGCTTCAAAACCATTTCACCTGTACTCAAAATCAAACAAAGCTCTCAAATCATACACACATTAGTCAATAATATACACACTACAAATCATTCATTAGACACTACATCAAAAAATGGAGAATACAGTGTCCAGTGCATGTAGTTACAAAAAAAAAAAAGAAACAGTTTAATGTATTTAGTAAATATATCTTGCAATAAACACACACACAAACAAAAGAAATCACACCAAATATATATAAATATATATATATATACTGTGTGTATGTGTGTGTGTGTGTATATATATATATATATATATATGTATATGTGTATATGTATATATATATATATATATATATATATATACACACACACACACAGTATCAGTAGTGTAATGTAACGAAGTAATAATAGTTTGTTACAGTACTTAAGTACTTTTTGGGAGTATCTGTACTTTACTTGAGTTTTTACATTTCAGGCAACTTTTGCTTTTACTCCACTATTCAAAATTAAAATGTATACTTTTACTCCAATACATTTCCCCGTAGCATATTCGTTACTTACTACAAAATAAAGTCAGAAGAACACAGACTGCAAGAAAGCAGGTTTTGACGAATCAGTGGTCTGGCGCTTGCAAGTTAAGACTCCTAAAACATCTTTGCTCATGTGCAAACAAGCGCGCGCAAAACCGCAGATGATTCATTTTCCACTCAAGTCGTGTCTGGGGTGTGCGATATACAGTATATCTGTGATAATATGGTAAGTTTTGTTTTAATGATGTGCGATCTGACATTATCAAGTATATCACCAAATCACACAGAGAGTGCACGCACTGATTTATTAGTCTATTAAAACTCAAAATCCAAGGCATTCTAAATTGTAGATGGCAAAAATGCTTTTGTATGCTTTGTTATTTTTATAATTTAATATAGTTAACTTAATCTATATCACACAAAGAGTACCGTTTTTCTGCAGATATCAGCATAACAAATTTAATAATCATTTTATACAAGTTCAGTTAGCAATAAGTGACTTACATTTTAGACATAATATTACTTGTTTTGCTCAATTTTGCCAACGAAAATAGTTCCAAACAAAGATCACAGCACTGTCTTGCATCTCTGAGCAATGAATGAATCAGCTTTTTGAACGAATCGGTTGATAAAAATGATTCAGTGATTCACTCATGTAAACAGTCAAATGCTTTGTTCCTGAATGAATCAGCCGTTTGAATGAATCGGTTGAATCTTAATGACTCACTCATTACAGTTTTTTCCAATTGCTAACACACTAAAATGACATGCACAGCACAATTATTTAAACTGACACACAGAGAGCAAAACTTCTTCTCAAGTCTCCAAAAGTCTAAACACATTTTCTGCTTTACACACATTTTGCATTTCAAAATGGCACTTTTTAAATGCACTGAACACAGTTCTCTGCATAAGACACAACAATCTGACATAAAGTCACATGTTTGCCATTTCAAAACACTGCCATTCAAAATGACACTACATGAGCTACTTGGCCAATTACATGTGCCACCTGGCCAAACACCTCAATGGTTAATTGTTAACACTTCAATCAGGAGGTAAGCACTGTGAAAAGACCACAGGTGAGAACCTTTTTTTTACAACCACAATGGAAGACATTGCAGAGAGAGGAAGAGGAAGAGGGAGGTTGAGAATAAGAGGGGGAGGAAGAGTGAGAGGTAGGGGTAGAGCAGGTAGAGGAGTTCATGGCCAAAGAAGACAAACACTTTCAAATGAAATCAGAGCAACCTTAGTAGATCATGTCATCAACCATGGGCTGACAATGCGTGAGGCTGGACAGCGAGTGCAGCCAAACTTGAGCCGTTTTACTGTCGCCTCTGTCATCCGGACCTTTAGACTGGAGAACAGGTATGTAACCAAAATTTCATGTAGTACACATGTAGTATACCCCATGTCATAGTGTATCTGTTGGGTGACACCTGTTTACATAGTGTATGACATCAGCCATTCATGAACTGTACAAGTTTCCTGTACAATGTACTCTACTGTGGGGGAAAATATTTAGGCTGCATTGTCCAAGCCCTATATATATTTTTATTTTATTTTTTCTGAAGGACTGAGAGACGACACCATGGTGGAGGAAGGGGCCAAATGTTCACCGGGGTACAGGAAGCTGCCATTGTAAACTTGGTTTTGGAAAATAATGAAATCAGATTACGAGAAATTCAAAGCCACATCATCCAAGACAACACCTTATTCAACAACATTCAACGAGTCAGTCTGTCCACATTGGCTCGCATTCAAGCGAAACCAAATCAGAATGAAACAACTTTATAAGGTGCCGTTTGAGAGAAACTCTCAAAGAAACAAAGAGTTCAGACGAGCATATGTGGATGTAAGTACTATATTGACTGCAGTACACTACACGCAACATTGTTTCCCAGTGTACTGGATAACACCATATTGACTGATTTTTGTTCTTTGTTTTCAGGGAGTACTGGAAATGGATGCTCATGCAATCCCACATGAGTTCATCTTTATAGATGAGGCTGGACACGACATTCTAATATATTGAGATGCCCCAGTGTATATATATATATATATATATATATATACACACACACCCATACATACAGAAGATTTCATCTACATCGCAGGCAGGCAACGGGGAAAAATCCCTCTGGTGGTAGTCTTGCAATTATAAACAAGATTCTCTTCCACTCTTCTTTTGCTGTTCTTTTGAACTTTTCAACTGATTATGGTGGCCACAGAGAATCTGCTCAAATTAGGTTGAACTCTTTGTCCTGCCTCTGTCATTCCATGCACAAGAACATGTTCTGTCACAGTAGCTCTGGTTTCATCTGAAATGACTGTTCTTGGTCTTGCTCTTCCTCGTCCTCCTCTTCCTCCACCTCGTATAGGCACTCTTTCGTACCTCTCAGATTGATGGATGCACCCATGCCATCTATGCACTTTGTACTGGCTTGTATTTTGTACATTCACATATTTAGAAACAAGTGTGAACAGTTTTGAATTATTGCGTGTAAACAATGACAACTGTGTTGCAGTTGTGCTTAACTTTTGCTTTCTTGTGTTTAGGGTTTTGTATCATAAGTTTACAATTTGTTCACAGTGCAAATTGTTTTTTACTGAGTGAGAATGTATTTAGAGTTTTGCAAAAAAAATTTAATGAGATCTGCAAACAGTGTCTAAACTGCCTGAACTTGTTTAAGATTTTGCAGAAAGAGTGATTTGACAAATTGGTTTAGGCTATTGAGAATTTGGTTCAGAGAATGAGGTTTAGTGTCTTAGCAAATGTGAAAAACTGTAATTATTTTATTTTTATTTTTTACTATTGTTTTATTTGTAATTAAAATTAAGAGTAAACAAAACAAACCCTGCAAATAAAAAATAAAAATAAAAAAACGTTATACAGACACTTCATATTTAATGGGGTCATGGCTTCTTCTCCTGTTATTGTCACTTGTACTGCTTACCACATGTTTAGTGTAGCTTTTCTGTTAGCGGCAAGGGATTCACATGTGATAAATGCAGGGAAATAGTTAGGCTGACAGAGAAGATTTCACAACTAGAGACATGCATCCAACCTTTAATTGAGGATAGTAATAATGTGAAGGCCTTAGATACGGCTTTGAATGCAACTAGCTTAGCGAGTCCCGTACATTGTTCGGTTCCAGTTGCAGAGCCCCTGCAGCAGGGCTACTGGATGACTGAGGTGGCATAGTCGCGGGACAAAACACCACTCTTCCGTTCCGATCGAAACATTAAACAGGTCAGGTAAAAAGGGCATAGGAGGAACACAGGGGAAAACCAGGACATGGAACACGTGGGGAGCAAAACACAAAACACGGAACAGAGACTGACAAACATAGGTTTATAGACAATTGGACAAGTATTTGGGGCAGACACCATGTGCAACATACAGATTTATCAAATAATTTGCTGATTTTCTCTCTGAGTTAGTGCTGGCTGCAGATAAAATCTTAATTGTTGGTGATTTTAATATCCATGTTGATAATGAAAAAGATGCATTGGGATCAGCATTTATAGACATTCTAAACTCTATTGGGGTTAGACAACACGTGTCAGGACATACTCATTGACGTAATTATACTCTAGATTTAATACTGTCAAATGGAATTGATGTTAATGGCATTGAAAGTCTGCAGCAGAGCATTGATATCTCAGATCATTATCTAGTCTCGTTTATACTCCATATTGTTAAAGCTGCAAATTCAACTCTGTTGCAAATATGGTAGAACCATAATTTCTATGGTTAAAAGACTGCTTTGTAAATAATGTTCCTGACTTGTCTCAATTCCTCAGCATATCCAATAGCTCAGAAAAACTTCTTGTAACAGAAACTATGGATTCTCTCTTTTCTAGCACTTTAGATACGGTTGCTCCTTCACGTTTAAATAAGATTAAGGAAAGCAGTCAGACACCATGGTGTAATGAGTACTGGCCCTAAAGTGAGCAGCCCAGAAAATGGAGTGCAGCTGGAAGAAAACAAAACTACAGGTGGAATTATCATTAAAGGACATTTGTGGAATATTCTCAGTCGTCGTGCACTCTTTACAGCACCAGCACGTAACAGCCTATGCATATTTCCTGCTGCTGAAGCTGTTTCAAATGAGTTTCAAACTAGTATTTGGTAACACTTTATAATAACTTTCATTAATAACACATTAACAAACATTATATGCTTAACAGATCATCAGTTAGTATATATTCACAATACTATAAATATGAGGTTAATATGCTTGTTAATGTTTACTAATGTACTTATTGAACATTATCTAATGATTAACTGATCATTAATGTAAATGTAAATGCTTTCAAATGTCATTAATGTCATATGATCATGCACTTTTTGAAAACATACAAATGATTTTAACAGAAATTATACAATGATTACAAGTTTACTTTTTAATGTACTTTTGAATGTTAACAAATGTCATTAAACTGCAGTTCACATATTACCTAATGCTCTTATTTGCATTTTACAAATGTTGTGAAAAAATAACTTAATTGGTAATTTTAAGCACTTCACACACTCTCCATGTTAACATATTATTAATTAAATCACAGTCTGTAAAGATCATATATTTGGTCTTTGTTTGTTGTGTAGACATACTATTTTCACAGCTTAACAAATCGTCACCTTGGAATTATAAGGTTCTATCTGCATTCTGAGCAGTTTCGAGATATTAAGCTTCAAAGTTTTTGCATTCCATATAGTGATATGCAGGGGCGGTTTCTTTATTAGGGTGATAGGGTGATGCACCACCAAAGTGCGAAAGGGAGGGATTTTTTTTCCTATCACATTCAACCACAGCTGTCACTGTTCAGGACTGTTTGTTCTGCCTCTGAATACAGTGCCTATTCATACCCCTTCATTTTTTTCACATTTTGTTTTGTTGCTGCCTTATGTTAAACTGCTTTAAATTAGTTTTTTTTTCCACAACAATCTACACTCCATACACCATAATTGTCAAGCAAATATTCCATTATCTGGGACAGTTGAAATTTAGATCAGGAGCATTCATTTTGCTTGTAGATATTACTACACTTCAAGTAAAGTAAACCCGGTATTTAATCGGTCCTGGGGCTAAATTATGAAAGACTGGAGAATCGATAAGCTCTGACGTTAACGGTTCTGCTATCGGTACTGGAGAAATTAATAAAACACACATACATTTATTATTGCTATATATACATTATCTTGCAAATTCTATCTCACCAGACATTGTCTATGATGCATTTTTGCTATTCGCAATTCAGAAGCGATATCGCGCCCAGGCGGAGGAGCTTCAGCATGCGTAACATGAAAGCCCTGTTTAATTGTGATAGAAGAGAGAACTAAACATTCAAACATCTGCTTACACTTTAGGCCTGTGGCTGTTTTATTAAGCTAATTTGATTAATTTTTTTTCGATTTTGGCTTCTAAGGATTATACAAAAGAAGACATGAGGTAAAGCTATTAAAATAATAAAACGTTGAAAGCACAATCCGCACAAGAGACGCTGTTCCTCAGGCTGAAATGTGTGCGCGCGGCACGCTCCAAAACGGATAAACAAATTACACTTTGAGCTTCGGGCGCATGTCAAATTCCAAGCATCGTGTTTGAAGGAAACCATGGCACTGTTCATCACCTGCAGAGTACCATCCCAAAAGTAAAGTGTGCTGGTAGCAGCCTCATGCTGTGGGGCTGTTGTTCAGCAGCAGGGACTGAGGGACTCATTAGAGTAAAAGAAACGCTCAGTGCAGCAAAATATAGAGATAGCCTTAATGAAAACCCAGTCCAGAACATTCAGAACCTCAGACTGGGCAGAAGGTTCACCTTCCAACAGGACAATGACCCTAACACACAGCAAGAGTGGCTTATAGACAATTGTGTGAATGTCCTTGAGTGGCCCAGCCAGAGCCTGAGCTTGAACCCAATCAAATATTTCTGGAGAAACCTGAAAATGTGGGTCTGCCCCCATCCAACCTGACAGAGCTTGAGAGGTGAAGAGATGAGGAGAAG
>NW_015546143.1:618702-620030 GCF_001515605.1 Sinocyclocheilus anshuiensis | reverse complement strand
CATTCAGAACCTCAGACTGGGCAGAAGGTTCACCTTCCAACAGAACAATGACCCTAAGCACACAGCAAGAGTGGCTTATAGACAACTGTGTGAATGTCCTTGAGTGGCCCAGCCAGAGCCTGGGATTGAACCCAATCAAATATTTCTGGAGAAACCTGAAAATGTGCATCTGCCCCCATCCAACCTGACAGAGCTTGAGAGGTGAACAGGTGAGGTGAAGAATGGTAGATAATTGCAAAATGCTGATAAGCAAAGCTTGTTGCATCAAACAAAAAAAGACTTGAGGCTGTTAAGGTGCTTCAGCTAAATATTTAGTTAAGGGTACGAATACTTATGCAATTAACTTATTTCAGTTTTTTATTTTTAATAAATTTACGAAGTTGTGACGATTCTGTTTTTGCTTTGTCAGTATGGTGTATGGAGTGTAGATTGATGTGGAAAAAAAGTAATTTAAAGAAGTATATCATAACGCAGCATCATAACAAAATGTAAAAAAAATGAAGGGGTATGAATATTTTCGCAAGGCACTGCATATAGTCCAATCATCGCCAAGTCACCTTCTGTGGAGTACTGCCCCTTTCTGGGCGATTTCACTATGGCCGAGAATCGCCCCAAGTATTCTCATAGACTTCAATACAAATAATTTTTTTCTAACTGGAGACACTGCAATGCAATCTCTTTAGCTGTGTCCGAAACCGCTCCCTATCCCCTATATAGTGCACTATATCGGGTGTTGGCCATTTTGTGGTGCTGTCCGAATTCTGAGTGAACGAGTTCATTCCCTATATTCGTTCACCACTTTTTACCAGTGGTTGGGGGAACAACTGCTAGGTGATAGAGAAGGGGAGGGGGAGGCCGGGGGAAAGCTGAGCTTTCGTGCCTCCGTTGGTAAAAAAAATTAGCCAATCACCATCGATTGTTCACTTTCAGCGCTGAGGAGTGTTGAGAAAAGAAACCTCGTAGGGGAGGCTAGCCTCCCTTCTGATATCAACCAATCATCATAGAGACATAAATTACGTGATATTAGTTTGAACGTCTGCCGCTGCACTGATAATGTACCAAGTAGCCTACTTATGATGAGTAGCGATATTGAATATTTGATTGCCAACAGATTTACCAAGCTGTCATTCAAACAGTATACACAAATTTAAAAAAAGGGAAAACACACCTAAGCTGGATATAGGCTACAGCAGTCGGCTTAATTAAATGGCACAACAGGCAGCTCTCTTTTAACATAGACTTTTAAGAAGGGATGGATGTTTGCTTCAAGTAATAGGCCAGGTAATTGAAATTGTATTATCTTGCTGTATGTGTGTCGTTTTCTTTAC
>NW_015546143.1:616700-618672 GCF_001515605.1 Sinocyclocheilus anshuiensis | reverse complement strand
GTGGTTAAGCAAATAATAATAATAATAATCGGCAGGGATCCCAGACCAATACAATTAGTGTGCCTCCTCTATTTTAAAACCCACGAGCCGCCACTGCTTTTTACCCACAATCCTCTCCGATTTCGAGTGTACAACCAGGGGCGTAAATTTCGTCTAACAGTTGAGGGGGGACAATAAACATAAAATTTCTCAAGAGCAATTTTTGAAGGGGGCACAAATAATCCAGCTAAAACTGTACTTGTAAGGATATATACACAGACGAAAGCCTTTGTGGTCACGCCGTACGGCCGTGTCCGTTGTAGACATTACTATCTGTCACAGTGTTGCCAAGTCCGCGGTTCTCCCGTGGAATTGGGCTACTTTATCACTGTTGCTGCGGGTTGTTTTTCATGTCCGCGAGTTGAAGCATCCCCAATAACGTGTATTTTAGCCCCCGGAATGCGATTTTTACCGGGGGACCCCCTCAAAACGTGGTTAGTTTGGGCTAGTTTTGAGTAGCAATTGGGCGGGCTTTGTTGTGAAAACCTGGCAACCCTTTCCATTAAGCAGGTAACGTTATTATTGCTAACATAGCGACTCATCGAAAAATACATGCAGCGTTCCGCATCTTCAGGAGTCCGTAGACCTCCCCTGTTAGCCACGGCTTCTGGTTGGCCCGGACAGTGATGGCTAGAGGAATGTGTGCAGTATCAGTTGTTGGCTCAGCGGAGTGGATTAAGCTACAGTTTGTGCTCTCACATGTGCTCTGTAGACTACTGTAGAGAGACAGCTGCAGAGACATTTCTCGGAGAAGACATCCAGAGGGATATAATGGCATTAAACATTTTTGGAGAGGCAAAGCCAGCTATATGTGTGAAGAGTAAAAAAGGCTACTTGTGCAACGCATGTTCCTCTTTGTGTGCTTGTGGACTTTGGTGGGTCTCCATCACAATGTGCTTGTCGATCCATGAGCCCGACATTCATATTTTTTTTGCAGTACATTTTCAAAGAGAAAAAAATTCCAGAAGCACTGCCAAAAGAAGTCACAACACCGAGAATGAAGATGGAATACCCAAAGCAGTTCATTCCTCTTGAGACGACATGCCAGTTATGCATTGGACATCCTGCACTTGCAGAGGCTGTACTAGTTACCAAAAAAGCTAAGATTGTAAGCATGATGGGCTTGATAGACAGTAAGTCAGAGAAGTATGACTAATGTAATGAGCAATCGTGATCAGTGATGGGTTGGCATCAATGTGATTTGTGTTTTAAAGACATTTCAACATACCATATGTGGCAAGAGGAGTGGAAGCAATGACTACACCACCTGGGAACTCCCAACCCAGGAACACCAACCCAAATACCCCCAATAAATAGGCTGCACAGATTTTTCCCTTAGCAGGACAAGCGACATGATTGAGCAAATAAATAATGGTTATTTAATGACCAAACTTGAGTGATTAATTCAACACTTCAAGGACAGGACAGCAATATTCAATAATTAAAAAGATTAGTACAGCGCTGACTAGTACAAACTTCATTAGAAACACACTTCCATATCATAACAAAAAACAAAAAAAATAATTTATACATCACAAGGGCAACACACAAGAACACAAAATAAAAATAAATAAATCAGACAATAGGACTGAGGGTGGCCAGCAGGGGGAGACTCAAAAGGCACCAGCACCACTCAAATAAGTAAAGTAAAAAAAAAAAACAGAACACACAAAAAAGGAAAAAGAAATCACCAAATAAATCCATCACACACACTGTGCACATACACAACACATCACAAAATAATCCACGAGTCAAGCCCTACCCACCTTGCTCTTGAACACTCAACTCCTAAACAAACCAGTACATACACTGAAGTTATTTAACACAACAAAAAAATCCAAAAGCAAAACACTACATAAATATTGAAATTAACACAAAAAACATAAAACATTACAGATAAAACAAGTACGATTAAAAAAAAAAAAAAAAAGAA
>NW_015546143.1:608888-616415 GCF_001515605.1 Sinocyclocheilus anshuiensis | reverse complement strand
ACACACACACACACACACACACACACACACACACACACAACATACAATAAAATAACAGGGCAGCAAGTCATCTTCCAATCAACCACCATACAACAACACTTTAAAATAACAGTTTATTGCATACCCTGCCGCAACAAGCGCTGACTCAGGAAGGTACCGCCAATCTTTTCACACAATTATCTACGTCGAGCAGCAGCAAAACAGCAGTACTCCACAGTCAACGAGCGAACCTCCAGCAACCGAATTCTCCTTGCTAAACAATGGCATACACTGCACGTCTGAAATAACACATTCATGATCAAGCAAATATCGTATAAAACATGACGCACAAATACAACGAATTACATAGTTGCATTGGTCATGTATTCATGACCTCTAGACTGGACTATTGTAATGCACTGCTAGGTGGTTGTCCTGCATCTTCAATAAACAAGCTACAGGTAGTCCAAAATGCAGCGGCTAGAGTCCTTACCAGGTCAAGAAAATATGATCATATTACCCCAATTTTACAGTCACTGCACTGGCTACCTATAAAGTTCCGTTTCAGTTACAAAATTCTAAACAAATAAATTTTGCTTGGTTGGAACAGCAGCTACGCTAATTATGTCTCTATTTGTTTCTCTGTTTTTGCCATGGGATTGACCCCGTGGTAACTAGGATTTACACAAGCTGAAGACTGAAGTCTGGATCCAGAACACCCGAGAAGAGATGATGCCAACCCCTCAGAGGAATCCAACCCTGAAACAACATACAGAACTACCACATTTTGCTATAAGTTTGATTGCATCATATAATAATTGCTGTTAATAGTGTTCATCGTCTGTTTGATTACGTCTTTAATTGATTTTTCCATACATTTCTGCCATATGTACATTAACTGACAGTCACCACTGATAAGCTACTACTAAATATTGTAGAAACTGAATTTGCTGTAAAGTTGCTTTGCAATGATTTGTATCGTGAAAAGCGCTATACAAATAAACTTGAATTTAATTGAATTAAACATACCTAGGGTGCGAGGAATCCCAGTCACAACAGGCCAAAGAAAAATCTTATTGTGCACTTATTTTAACGCACAATTAATGCAGTGTGCATTTTCTGTTTCAGGGTTTCCTTAAAAAGTCTTAAGAGGTCTTAAATTTAGTTGTATCATATTTAAGGCCATAAAGAGTCTTAAATGGTACAAAAAAAGTCTTAATTATGATTTCAAGAGGTCTTGAATTTGGGGATTTTGGGGATGGGCATTAATATGGCTTAATGTGTTGATTTAACTTCAAAAGGCGATGAATTAATTGAATAAATATGAGCTCTGCACGTTTCAAAGTCAGCTGCTGTGCTTCTTTTGTTACGGAAGGAGACTCACACAGAGGATTAGAAAACACAGTGGTGGTTTATTTTCAGCAGGTGACGTAGATGTAATGGATAGGTGAGTATAAATCCAATATTAAAGTCCTGAGAGTAGATGAAGAGTGTAACACTGTTACTGGACTTCCAGGAGATCGTGGAAGAGTGACAGAGGACAGCACACACCTCAATGAGGGGGTCGATGGGAATCCGATGACAGGAGCAGACTACGGAGAGAAACACAGGAGAACACACTGGAGGAAACACAGGAGGTAAGTTCAACGGTAGGGAATACTTTGGCTGAATCTCATGGATTTCGAGAGAGAGACTGAGTCCACTTCGAATGAACGAGACCGGACACTGGAGTGAAGAGAGGTGTCGGGGCGCTCTGGAGGAGCGGGCACTAAGGGGCGCTCTGGAGGAGCGGGCACTAGGGGGCGCTCTGGAGGAGCGGGCACTAAGGGGCGCTCTGGAGGAGCGGGCACTAGGGGGCGCTCTAGAGATGAAAGAGGGCTGGACAGGACCAGCGGAGGCAAAGGAGACGATGGAGAGCTGGACGGGACCAGCGGAGGCGAAGGAGACAAAGGAGGCTCAGAGAAGCGTGTTACAGCGAATTCTGGGGTGAGGACGGGAGCCGAGAACCCCGGGGGCAGCGCCATGTCCGTTATCACCACTTGACACGCTGGAGCGGATACTGGAGCGAGCTCTGGGGCTGGAGCCGACACTGGAGCGAGCTCTGGGGCTGGAGCCCTTCCTGGGCTAAACTGGGGATTGGGAGCCCTTCCTGGGCTTAACTGGGGATCGGGAGCCCTCCGTGGGCTATATTCGGGATCGGGAGCCCTTCCTGGGCTTAACTGGGCTTAACATATTCACGCTTAGCTGATATGACTGGGGAACTGCCAGCTGCCTTGGGTGAACCGCGGATGGCGGCGGACTGGTTCTGGCTCAGGACCGGACACTCCCCAGACACCGGAAGACACCTTCTCTCCAACCCAGTCCAGTGGTGTCTGGGAGGTCCAAGGGGCGATGGGAGTTGGCCCCAAGCCAGAACAGATGGTTGAGGGTGGCGTCATCCATCGTCATCACCGTGGCGAGCTTGCAAAACTCCTCGGCGTACTCATAGAAGGGGAGATCCCGGCGAGCGAGGACGGAGAAACACGCAGCCGATTGCATGCCGTGGGGAGAACTCATCCTGCCGAATCTGTGTTGGTCCGGTCTTCTGTTACGGAAGGAGACTCACACAGAGGATTAGAAAACACAATGGTGGTTTATTTTCAGCAGGTGAAGTAGATGTAATGGATAGGTGAGTATAAATCCAATATTAAAGTCTTGAGTAGATGAAGAGTGTAACACCGTTACTGGACTTCCAGGCGATCGTGGAAGAGTGACAGAGGACAGCACACACCTCAATGAGGGGGTCGATGGGAATCCACGGAGCCGATGACAGGAGCAGACTAAGGAGAGGAACACAGGAGAACACGCTGGAGGAAACACAGGAGGTAAGTTCAACAAGTAGGGAATACTTTGGCTGAATCTCACGGATGTCGAGAGAGAGACTGAGTCCACTTCAAATCAACGAGACAGGACACTGGAGTGAAGTGAGGTGTGTGCTTTTGAAGGGTGGCTGATGATGACTGCAGATTAGTGACAGGTGCGTGTGATCATTATTCAGGTGCAGGTGTTTGCTGTGATTGAGAGGTGGCTGAGTCTGGCCGATCTGTGACAGCTTTGTTTACAGTCGGAGAAACCGCTATATTTCTGCCATTCTGACAGCGCCATCTGCTGGCAGAGAATGAGTTTGCATTTTCAATAAGCCCGTCTGCTGTTTTTGTTCAGACTAGGGCTGTGAATCTTTGGGTAGAAAGCGAATCGGTTCGATTCACGATTCATAGGTTTTCGATTCCATTCAAGAACTTCGATTCACAATTCAATTTGATTAGATTCGATTAACGATTCGATTCTGCATTCTTTAAATGCATTCACATGATTATTTAAATGCTTCCCCTAAATTCGTTAAATGCTTAGTCAGGGGGGCAAATTACACAGTAGCCTTTACGGTTAGAGAACCATAAGTTACAGAAAAAAACACCTTTGTCCATTGTTAGATGCTAGTTTAATGATGCTATGGCATGACATGGCATATGTAGACATTTATGTAAGCCAAGATTTTAAAAAAGAGCTTTAAAAGTATTATGTATAGGCTAACAAGTTTTTTATACATTCTGTCACCGATGGAGTTTTGGTTCCTTGCCGCTGTCGCCTCTGGCTTGCTTAGTTGGGGACACTTAATATCCAGCGATATCATCGACTTGATTGCACAGATACTATTTAAACTGAACTGAGCTGGATGATGACATCACTGAATTCAATGATGAACTGCCTTTAACTGAAAATTGAGTGTTTACTATTGTCATTTTGCATTATTGACACACTATATAATACTGTAAAGTTGCTTTGACACAATCTGTATTGTTAAAAGTGCCATATAAATAAATATGACTTGACTTGACTTGACTAACATTTTGTCACACCAGGGGCGTAGCCATCATTTCAGAAGTGACAGAAATGTCAAATACAATAATTTTATGTATGTATATATAATTTTTTTTTTTTCTTATCTTTTCTTATCTCTTACTTTGAATCTGCTATAAGAAATCAAATACACCGCTGGACAATAATCAATCATTTGTAATCTATAATATTTTTCCTAATGGCAATTTTATGATTGTTTTATATACTACAAACAATCAATTTTCTGCACAGAATAAGGTAGAAAATATACTTTATAGTTTCTGAACTGTAATAAATGATGTCAATTAGCACGGCATCATTCATAAATTTTATTTATTTATTGTGTTTATTGTCTTAACGTTTCATCAGTTCATTCTGCTTTTAATTCAGATTAGCTGCAGAAATAGTCTGGCACCTCTTAAGTTCTATGAGCGTGAGATCACTTCTCTTTCAGTGCAAAAACTTCTTTATCTCATTTTCATAAAATAAAATGCTATAGTATTTAACTTTTCCTCTCCATCGGCGAATGATAATTCTGAAAGAAAATGCACCCGATGTCTGTTTGCTATGGCAACAAACGCTACTTTCATGCATCTGATTATCAGATAAACCTCGCGCTCTTATTTCAAGGTTGTTGTTAATGCTGTGGTTATTTGAACAGTTTCTTTTGTACATTTGGTAACGACATTGTTAAAACACATGTATCATTCAATGGAACTGTGCGTATGCTTTAGACACTTACATTTTTGCTCCATGCAATAAATGCGCAGCCTTCGACTGCCCAGGTAATGTGGTCGGTATGACCGAGAGCCATTGAAAAACTACAGAAAAGTAAAACTACTTCAATTTAGCATTACTGGCCACGAGTAATAAGGAGATATTTTGCTCCAAAAATGTGTCAGTGAGACGAACGGAGCACGAGCGCAATCTTGTGACAGTCACAGGCGGTAAATAGTGGAGAGCGTTAAGGAGAGATGCGAGGGTACGAACACTGTTCAAGATCTCCATTAATTCGTGCTTGTAGTAATTTAATGTGTATATATTTTGAAAGCATTGAATCGCTATAGAAATCGCGATTCATTCGATTCTTAGCGATTCACGGTTCAAAAATCCATGCTTACTACCCCTAGTTCGCAATGGTCACCCCTAGTTCAGACCAATGCGAACATCCACCCATGTTTTTATGCAGCAAACAGCAGTTGTAAATGTGAACTGTTAGATCGATAAGAAGATAATGCATTATAAAAATCTAAACAATTAAGCCAGTAAAATATAGTTATATGCTATTTAATTAATATAATAATTAATTGATAATAATTGTTTAAATTAATATAATAATTGATACTTTTGACTTTTGATAAAAATGGTTTAAAAAAACTTTTTGTTTTTGTGAAAACCTGTATCTGACATCTTTATGCTCTATGTTGAGTATGGTTTCACTAATAATAAACATACATTTGCATAAAGCACCCA
The DNA here is from genome assembly GCF_001515605.1 of Sinocyclocheilus anshuiensis. Classification (NCBI taxonomy): domain Eukaryota; kingdom Metazoa; phylum Chordata; class Actinopteri; order Cypriniformes; family Cyprinidae; genus Sinocyclocheilus; species Sinocyclocheilus anshuiensis. Next base: position 611,087 of record NW_015546143.1, on the reverse strand, counting down.
TATTTGTCCATGCCCATGTTGATTACAGTGTTGCACCACTCGATTTAAAACATCAGAGAACAGCCCAACGCTGTGGTACAACAATCACAATCACGGGGTTGGAAAAAGTGGCTGTAATCAAACCTGGTGGGCACAGCTGCATCCCACATAGGGACCAGCATCTAAACAAAACATGTGCTGGTGTCTAGCAATAATAGGCTTTCCATCACTGATGTTTTTGATCCTATAAAGTGATTCAGCTGTCATTCCTTGGATTATTTTTAAGGAACAGCTTTAGGTTTAATGGAATTCATTCATAACTCCAGATGAAGCTTTATCTCATTCTCCTTGAGACCACTCTCCACATCCAGCAGACCCTGACCCCTTTTTTGCCTGTTTCCATTCCTCTATCATGTCCCGCCTGCAGCCACCTCCATCTCTCCCTCATTCATGCATCTTTTATTGGGGCATCAGTGGGAGAGGAGGCACAGATTAATTAATGATTCGCAACAGATGGAGGTCCTGAGATGAGGGTTGCAGTTAGAGCTAACTCCAGATCAGTGGGTCAGTGCTGGCTATTTCAAGAGGCAGAGCCACATCTTGGGTTAGAGCTCTGATTCTCTTCCATGATAAGATAGACTCTAATGTAACTTAAGAATTTCATAGAAATATGGATGGTTTATCAAAATTTTGAGTGCATATATGAGTGTTTAGGATCTAAATACCTTTCTGGCTTTCCTACATAATGTTGTTTATTATTTTTTTCTCTGCCATTAATCAATCATGACCAACACATACATCACAGACACAGTAGTACACCTGAGGGTGATATATTTTTTTTAAATTTTATTATTGTTATTATTTTTTTACAGCTGATCTGAGATCGGGATATATTTACTGTAAATAATCATGCCTTTTTTTATAACTGTCTTCTGACTGATCATTATGCCAGAGCTATGTTTATGGCTGGCTGCTACGCACAATGCACTGTGTCACCATCCACCCCTTCACTCTCTATTTATTACTCCCACAGAATGCGAAGCTGAAGCTCTCTCATTATTAAATGCAATGAAAATCCTGCTGAGAAAGAAGAAAATGGAGAAATCAAGTGACTAAAAAGATCTGTGTTTGCAAATTACAGTGGTTTTCAGTTAGGACACATGAGAGACACTTGCTAAGAGACTAAGAGGCTTGAGATAAAGAAAAACAGACAAATCATGCACCTTTCTCAGTGCAGAAACAGATGCAATCCTTTTGCACAGTTAGTAACAGAGAGTTTATATTTGTGTGCCATTGTATATATTGCCCCTGTTGTGTGGTGTCAGAAGCCCTTTAGAGAAAATTCCTTTAATGGAAAAAAAAAAAAATGTTTGACGCAAGTTAAGTTTCAATAGTCAAACTTGAGAAAAACTCATGTTGATAACTTTCTTTTTTCTTTTTTTTAAACACAAGCTATTGATTTTGTCACCGTGAGTTGTTGTTCTTGTACAGAGAGAAGGGAAAAGATGCATCATCTTTACAGTAAGCTGCTAAAGTTAGAGTTATGTAACAGTTATAATTCTTCTTCTGCTGTGGATTTAATGTTTAAACTCTGGTATTACTTGAAGCAATGCTGCCCAGTCTTTTAACTTAATGGCACAATATGTAAGATTTTTTTATTAAAATATCCCAAAACCACTAGAACAGTGTTATATATTTTGCTGACTTGTGTACTTACATTATCTCAAATGTTTCGAAGAATGTTTAAATCCAGAGAAATAAGCAATTTTAACTAATGACACAGACCGTGTCCAAAGTGTCATTGTGTCGCCTGCCAATGACGTCATAACCCCTCGATTTCCGGTTTTGTTTTGTAGAAAACATGGAAACACCAAAGACGCTTTAATATGTTGTGCATTTTAATAGACTGGTGACAACTGCACAGAGTAGCATTATAACAGAACTTTCAAATGTATCTAGTATGATAAAACAGCGCTGCCTTTTTTTCCCACAAACGCACAACCGGAAGGAGCGGAAGCGGTCGACTGTGGCATAATAAAAGCTCCGCTGCTTTCGAGCCATGTGTTGCGCTCGTTCAGCAGCCTCGTTTTGCTTCGACGGCTTATAGCTTCACCCTGCTTCATTCTACTATGTTAATAAATCATTAGCTCATCCATGAACATGATTTCTGCCCGAGTCCCGTCGGATTGCATCGGCTGTGGGGATGAAGACGACAACTCC